>NC_085007.1:28026897-28089397 GCF_963854185.1 Sardina pilchardus
CTACTCTCTCCACCATTTAAATAATGTGCCCCTGTCCCTCCTGCTCTCTCACCTAACAGACTCTCATAACACTGGGTAATCACAGTGATAGTAAGTAAGTGCATGTTACCATGTGTTGATGTCTGTGTGCATGTGCTCACATGCATGCGTGTGTGTGTGTGTGTGTGTAAGTAAGAGAGAGAGAGAAGAGGAGGTGTAGAGTGGTAGCAATGGAGAGTGTCTATTGGCATAGCAAAGTCAACATTGCACAGCAGTGCTAGAGTGTACTGGATGTATGCAGAGTCTCCTGTGCAAATCTACCTATGGGGCAGCAGAGAGAGCACGGGGAGGCCACCCACCAGACCAGGGGGGAGAGGAGGCTCTCACTGGAGCTCTCGCTGGGCTCCTTCCAAATCGTCTGAAGCACATTCATGGAAACTCAACAAAAGAAAATCTTAGTCTGTCCATGTTGTTCTTTATTTGGATGAAGAAATAGCCAATCAAACCACATTTTTTTTGCAAGCAAATCAGTTTCCCTCAACATGGGAATGGCCGTATTCTAAACGACTACAAATCGAACCAGGCATCATCGGGGAGAGAACAGATGCACAGGCCAAGGCGGAGGGGAACGGAGGGAGGCAGCCATGACCGACATTTCCACAGCTGTGACGGGGAGCTGGGAGCGCGGCGCCGTGCTGCGCCGGTGGAGAGGGCCAGAGACTGCTGCGCTGATCCCCAGTGGGGGTGCAGGAACTCTGGGAACGGTCCAGGACAGCGGCGGCGGCCGTCCATAAACACCCCTACGCAATGTCCACCGTGTGAACCAGAGAAGCTTTGTCTGCTTCTGTTGCCGTTAATGGCAATGTACGTTCACCACGGACATTTGTGTACGGATAGAAAAATAAGTTCTTGACTTTTATTAAACTATTAAAAACAACTATTTTAAACAACTTGTGTCGTAACATCAACGTACCATGGATTATGAAGGGAATGAATAGTTCCTCCTCGGTAGCTTCCTGTCCACAGGCATAATGCCAATTTGATGTAACAGATGGTGTGTGTGTGTGTGTGTGTGTGTGTGTGTGTGTGTGTGTGTGTGTGTGTGTGTGTGAGATAATACAGATGTATGGATACGGGCTATTTGTGGCCTCTGCCCTGGAGGTGTGAGGCACATTCCCCCTACCCACTGAACCAGCGTCCCGAGCGGACAGACGAGGCCTACAGAAACAACAGGGAGCTCATAGCCAAAATGGCTCCCCTGAATAAACATCAAATGGGCTCCAACGCTGCATGGGGTCCAGGGGTTACATTTACCACGGTGCCACTGGGCTGCAGTTGTAGCGTGGTGGTGCGGAAATGCTCCGTAGCAAACACACATTGCCTGTCACTGTCGTATGGCTAGCAGGCGGGCATAATTTGGAACAACAGAAGAGTTATCAAAAGTTCACCTCAAACACATGATAGGAGGTTAAAAAACACCTCCCTTATCGCTCTGCTATCTGCTCTTCCCTTCATCTCTCTCTCTCTCTTTCTGTTCTCTCTCTTTCTCACCTCCCTTGGTTCTAAGCGATAACAACGCAGGGCGCTGAGCTGAGAGAATTCTTTTATTCAGGTCACTCTGATCGAATCAAGTGTGAAAAAGAGCATTTGGCAACAGCGTACGCCTGAGGCTATTATGCTGCGCTGCTAACAAAATGTCCGCGTAAATGACTCACAAACACACAGCAAGAACCCCGCGGTACCTTACGGAACAGCGGAGAACCACCACACAACAACGTCTACAAAAAAAAAAAAGAAACGAGCCTACAGTACATGCCGCACAAGGGCGCCGAGGTGGAATTGTGGAAAGGCAACGTGGGATATTTTGTTACAAAGTGACAACAGTGCATGACAGCCATACAGTGGCGAAAAGCGATGAGGTCAAATGGAAGCGGAATTAGGGGGGCCGCGTCGTGCTCTGCTCATCTCGGCGGCGAGCGCCTATGACCCGTGCGGAATGCGGCGGCAGCGGCGCTCAGCTGTCACATGACTCCAGTGGCAGCGTGACTAACCGATGACTCGAGCGTCGCTGTCAGGAAACTAATTTAATTCCAAGAGCTGGCTGGGAGTGAGGCATAAAGCAGCCCGTGACCCGCTTTTTATTTCTCATTCTCCGTCTCTGATATACATTTCTATACCCACCTGAGCGATACACACTTTCACATTGCCGTCACTCCCTCATCTCTGGGGGGTTTTTTCTCTCCCACTGATCTCAAATCAGCTGCCGCCGTCACATACTAGTCCGCATCGGGTATTCTTTGATGAGAATGATTTGAGCACAATCTGCATGAGAGCTATGCAGCTAAATGCTAATCATAAGCTGGAGCAAGTTTGCTTTTGATGCCTTGGAATGGGTAAACACGTTTGGCAGAACGCTCTCAAAAGACATACTCCAAATCCAGCTACATTTGCATTTGTTTGCTCGTTACGATGCCAGCGATATGTCAATATTTTTTGGCTGGCCAGTTGTGTTTATTGTGCATGCCAGCACAGTTTTGTAGGTCACTCAAAACACTCCCTCACACACACACACACACACACACACACACTCAGTGTGTAAATGATGTTGAAAATAACACCCTATTCTGATCTCTGATACACTCACTGCTGAGCTTGCAGAGGGAGGGCTTTTCAAACTGTGCGACTCGGAGAGGGAGAAAAATGGAGCGAGAGATGAAGGGGAGGGGAAAAAAGAGAAAAAGAGGAAAGAGATATCTGTGTGTGTGTGAGAGAGTAAGCAAGAGTGACAAAGTGAGAGAGGGGGAAAAAAGCAGAATGTAAGCAAGAAGCATGAAAAAGGGAGAGACTGAGGGAGAGAAGATAGGAAAAAGAGAGAGAGAGAGACTGAGGGAAGGTAGAAAAAAAGAGAGAGAGGATAGATAGAAAAAAGAGAGGGAGAGACTGAGGGAGAGAAGATAGAAAAAGAGAGAGATCTCCACATCTCTGTCCTCCGCAGGAGGCCCAGTGTGGAGATGTGCAGCATTTGACTGCCAGCGGGTCAGCCACATCCATAAGCCTGCACCTCCTCCTCTCCTCTCCTCTCCTCTCCTCTCCTCTCCTCTCCTCTCCTCTCCTCTCCTCTCCTCTCCTGCACCTCCTCTCCTCTCCTCTCCCCGCATCCATCAGCCTGCTCCTCCTCTCCTCTTCCTTTCCTCTCCTTCCCCTCATTTTCTCCTCTCCTCTCTTTCTCTCATTTATTCTCTCCTCTTTTCCTTTCGCCACACCAGCTTAAGGCTGAGGAAGAGAAAGTGGCGGACGAGAAAGAGGAAGAGGAATAGGGGGGTGAACAGAAGGAGGAGGCAGCACTCCTGGTCTTCAGGATGAGGAAGAGGAGGAAGAGGAGAACGGAGGAGAAGACGAAGAGTGCAAGCGAGCGAGTGAGCGAGCGAGCGCTCGGGTCAGACAGATGAAGGGAGCCGGAGACAAAGAGATGATTATCGGCCCCTCTCTCAGTAGCGGCGGATTAACACTGAGAGCCAGTCCCAAAGGACCTGGGGGGCAACACTCCTCACATCTACTGGGGCCTCCCATGCACAGGAGAGGGGGAAAGAGAGAGGGGAGGAGAGGAGGAGAGAGAGGAGAAAAGAGAGAAGGATAGCACAGAAGGGGAGAGAGAGAGAGGAGAAAAGAGAGAAGGATAGCACAGAAGAGGAGATAGAGGAGCAAAGAGGGAACGATGGCACAGAAGAGGAGAGAGAGAGAGGAGAGAAGAGAATGATGGCACAGAAGAAGAGAGAGAGAAAGAGGAGAAAAGAGAAAAGAAAAAGTGGGACAAGACGCGCCATCTCAGAATAGCGATATGATTTAGTTATGGTTTGGGATTACACAAACACACAAATGAACACAAATATAAAAACACAATAAAAAATGTCAGAATAAATTCAATATGCTACAATGAAGATAAATGGTATGTCATGAAAATGTAAATGCCATTCCTGAAGTAATGTCCCACTATAATCAACCCATAATCAACCATAGCTGTACATGAAGACAAGAAACCCACATTATGCATATAAATCCCAAACCATAAAAGCAAACAGTAATCACACACACACACACACACACACACTGGTCTTCAGGTGAACACAAAAAGTGGGAATCCAAATAAAAGGATTTTTCCCCCCTCCACTCTTTCCTCTTTCCTGATTGCAAGCAAGCCAGACACCCAAACAGTGACCCTGCCCAGCTCGTCCGCCTGTGAATGGTGTGAGACTCGTGTTTCAATGATCCCTGCATTAGCCAATCACGTCGCGCAAGCCCCGGGGCTGCCGGGAGCCTAGCCAATGGAGAGTGCCCCTTCCCACCACATGACTTAATTTGCTCCTGTCCATCAACTGGGTCATATATAGTTCATTTCAAGTGGGACAGACGAGGCTGGTATGAAGCGTGGAGCTGTTCAATAGCTTGTCTAGCCCCGGCTGTGCGTGTGTGTATGTCTGTGTGCGCGAGAGAGAGCATGCGTGCGTGCGTGTGTGTGTGTGTGTTTTTCCCTCTGTTTTTTCCTCCCTTTTTTTCTTCCTACCTCTCCCTCTCTCAAGCTACTGATTATCCACGGACAAAAAAAAAAAAAAAGAAAAAAGAAAAATGACAGAGTTCCTGTCGAAGCAGCTGAGGATCGCATAAACAGGAGATCAGGGACGCAGTGACATGGAGAAAGAGAGCGAGAGAGCGAGAGAGCGAGAGACGGAGACGGCGAGGCAGACAGAGAGGGAGGGAGGGAGGGGATAGAGAGAGAGAGAGAGAGAGACAGAAAAAGAGTGAGAGGAGGGAACCAAAAGAAGAAGAAGAAAAAGGAAAAGAAGAAGAGGAAGAAAACCCAGCCCGGCTCCCCTTTTTTTTCCATTTCAACTTTTTTCCCCCTGCAGAACTGTGCCGTGCTGCCGAGCGGTCGTGTGTGTGTGTGTGTGTGGACGCGCTTCTCCTCTCGTCTCTCCAGCTTCTGCCGGCCGAGCCCCCACCCTCTTTTTTTTCCCTGCTCCTTTTTTTTGGCCTCCTTTTGTGCTTGCCCTCTCCCCCCTCCTTTTTATTTGATTTCTTGACAGATCAGCCTTTCTCAAGCGTGGCCCCCCAGTCTGACGAGTGCAGAACTTCACGGGACTTACTTCTCCACTCGGTGAGCAAATCTTTCTTCCTTCCTCTTCCCTCTCTCTCTCTCTCGCTCTCTCTCTCTTTGATTCTTTCTTTTTTGCCCATTCACCCAGTGTGTCATATTGTGCTGTAACTTAAAAATGGTAAAAATGCATGCTTGTGTGATTATCTAGAAGTGTGGTGAATCAGAGCTGTTTGGTACTTGCTATCTATTTTTGTATGTGTACGGATCGCACCAATCCCTATCGTTTGCGCACACACACACGCACACACACACAGACACAAACAGTGTGCAGTTTAGATAGGGAGTTGAGCGATGGCTTATTCACGAGACAGTCAACAGGGTGAGGTCGTTTTTGTCATCGCTGCGATTGGCAGCGTCGCGTCCTTTGCTGGCGCCGTTGGACTGCGCACGCACACGGTTTTTAAATCGCACTTCAGAAGGAGAGAAAAAAAACCTCACCACCACCACCCCGGCAGCTCTGTTAAACTCGGAGCGCCAGGTTTGCTTTCCCGATTGTTTGCGCTTCTTTCTTTCTCTGTGTGTGTCTCTCTCGTTCGTGTCTGTCCCGTGTGGAGATTGAGTGCAGGCGGGGGTCAGTGGGGTGAGGGCATTGAGGGGCCGGGTCGGGTCGGCCGGCGTGCCTGTCTGAAAGCCCGGGGGCACAGCTTGTCAGCAGAGGGGAGCAAAGGGGAGAGGAGCGGGAGAGGAGCGGAGCGGAGAGGAGAGGAGAGGAGAAGGGTGGTGGTGAGGAGGAGGAGGGGGGGGGGTGGTGGTTAGTGGTGGTTGGGGATGAGGGTGGAGGAACTAGGCCAGACAGTGGACAAAAGCAGAGGGGGCCCCAGCCAGACAGCCTCGCGGGGTCATTAGGACCAGCCCTGGATAAGACAGGACAGCCAGCTGCTGGGGGGAGCTGAGGAGACGAACTGAGAGAGAGAGAGAGAGAGAAGGAAAGAGTGGGAGGTATCCGGGGGCCAGGGTGAGGAGGAAGAAGGAGAAGCCGGCGTGCAAAAGGTGCTCCCGGAGCTCGTGACTAGCCTCTCAAAAGGCAAAGTGGGCACTTTTTTCCCTCCTCTGTGGGCTGTCTTAGCGTTGGCTTTTTCTGACTTGAGGTTCTCACGCAGAGGCATGGCAGCGGCAGCGGCAGCTTGAGCGGCGGTGGGGGGAAGGGGAATAAAACGAGCCCGCGACACGCACGGACAAAAAAAGAACCAGTGAGAATGACAAAAAAAAAAAAAACTTGAGCGCCGCAGTGAGTCATTGTGTCATGCATGTATTTATCACTTGGAAGTGTCCCGCTGAAAAAGTTCACCAAGTGCGCTGTGTGGCTTATATAACTCGGAGGACTAAAGAGGCGAAGGCAGCGTGCGCTCCGAAGGAAAAAGGAGTCAAACAAGTCATCAGATTAGCGGTGGACTCAGCGGAGCTTCAAAGTGGCTTGTTCCTGTGCGAAGAACAACCCGGCGGCTGGTGAGCGCGACGGCTCGCACGCGCAACTGTCGCTTTTGTTTGCGTTAAGGATTTGAGGTTTAATGCGGCTACTTTTTTTCCCGAGGATACAGTGTCGAGATTGTACATAGTTTTTTTTTTCATGAGTAAATGGTGACGTTTGTCGGGAAAAGGAGGGAGAAAGAAAAAAAAATTGGTGACATGACATGTGAAACCTATCTGGAGGTTGGCGGAGCTGCCATTGGGTTTCAGTGAAGACGTAGCGCAGTCAAGACTGTGTGTGTATGAGTGTGTGTGTGTGTGTCTGTGTGTGTGTTACTCTCAAGAGGAGCTGGGCTAGACTAGAGCCGGGTTGAGTTGGAATGTGGACTGATAACGACCTGCTGATATCGATGATAAACGCACTGCTGACAGGAGCCACACTCAAGCAGACCTCCCCAGCACCCCTCATAGTCTGCAGTCTCTCCAAGCTGCCCGTGGGATGCTGAACATTCGTGTGTGTGTGTGTGTGTGTGTGTGTGTGTGTGTACTATGAGGGGGTGGCGGGGTACTTGGTGCATGTCCCCATGTTCGTGGAAGACAGCGCGCACACACACACACACACACACACACACACACACACACACACACACACACACACACACACACACACACACACACACACACACACACACACACACACACACACACACACACACACACACACACACACACACACACACACACACACACACACACACACACACACAAGTGCAGAGCCTATCCCAGACCTCTGTCACGCCTCCCCTGAGAGAAGGCGCTCTCTCTCCTTCTCTACCTGGATTTGAATAGAAACCAGACAAGCAATTCACTGAGGCTGCCCGGGCCATTCAGGCCCCAGCGCCGGACAATAGGGATCTGTTAGCACCCAGTCGAGAGCAGCTAGTCCTGCCTGCACACAAAGCCACCGCTCTGCATAGAGCAGTGGGGAAGAGTGGGCAGGACAGAGAGAGAGAGAAGGAGAAGGAGATAGAGAGAGCGAGAGAGAGAGAAAGAGAGAAAGAGAGAGAGAGAGAGAGAGAGAGAGAGAGAGAGAGAGAGACGGGATTAGGGGCAGGGTGGAGAGGGTGGGGGGGGGGCTTTTTGGGGTTTGGTGGGTGGGGGCAAAGGGGTAGCATTAGACAGGAAATGACTTTGTTTGATGGACCTCTCAGAGACGAGTTTGCCGCTGTAGAGTTCGGCCTTCCCCAACAGATGAACGTCCACCGCCATGCTGTGGAAACCAATTAAGCTCTTGACTTCTCTGGAGACAATTTGGTGCTATAAAAATGAGTATGGAAAGGAATGTCTGTGTGCGTGTGTGTGTGTGTGTGTGTGTGTATTTGAATGTATGTGTGTGTGAGACTTTGAAGGGGCGAAGGGGGCTGCGTGTGTGTAAAAAGCCACTTCACATGTCTGCAGTTAGCTCCTATTCCAATGACATGGTTGTTAAAGACACTCAGGTGCCTCAAAAACAAACACCACCCTAGGGGCATTTTACTCCCCTCCTCTCCTCTCCACCCTGCCCCCATTCTCTCTCTCTCTCTCTCTCTCTATTTCCCCTTCATGTGGCACCGCTGCTCCTCCATTCCACTCACACGTAGCTCATTGCAGTTTGATCCCTCTATCGTCTCTGTGTGAAAGAGAGAGAAGACAGATGCTCTGTCCCTGAAAACTCTGTGAAGATATCATCCTCTTTTATTTAGCTCATGATTACCGCCAGGCCGCCAAATGAATGGGTGGAAGAAAAGACACCGAGATAAGACGGAATAGTGAGCACATGAAAGCGCGGAAAGCGATCTGAAAAATCAGCAGTCTGGAGAACTATTGTCTTTATCAGGTTCAGGTAGCTACCTCAAAAAAACAATTCTTTGATGGCTTGTGAGGATATTTTTTATTTATTTACTTTAAGCCTTTTTTTTTTATTTTTGGCAGAATTCAAATTCCGGAATGGTTTCAAAGGAGACACGGTTGGTTTGCATGCAGCTTTCTGGAGGAGGAAAAAGCCTCTGATGAGTGCACAGGTAGATGAAGGCTGGGCCTCCCAGGGCGCAGGGACGGGAGAGTCAGGGAGACAGATGGAGCGGCTGAGAGTCTGGTCAGCGTGACGAGGCAGGCAGACTGGCACTGGCCAAAGAGATGCAGAGAGAGAGAGAGAGATGGAGGCAGAGAGAGAGAGATGGAGGGAGAGAGAGAGAGAGAGATGGAGTGGAGAGTGAAGATGTTCCCCAAGGTTTTCAGGGTGGGGTGCGGCACAGGGAAAGAGAGAGGAGGAGAGGAAAAATGAGGGAGAGAGAGAGAGAGAGACAGAGAGAGAGAGAGAGAGAGACTGGCGTGCTGCCCGTGAGCTGCTGTGGTGGTGACAGCGGTGGTTGGCCGTGACGTTTCGGGAGGCTCGGAGGCAAACTCAGCAGCGCTCACCGTCAGCGGAGGCTACTTCCTCCACAGGGCTCGCTCGCCCGCTCGCTCACTCACTCACTGCTGCACACGCACATCCAGAGCATGGAGTCAGTGAACCTCAGCAGAGCTGACACCCAGGAGAGGGAGGGGGGGGGGGGGGGGGGGTGTATGGGGGTATATGTTTGTATATGCCCGCGTGCGAGATGAGTGATGAGTGAGTGTGTGTGTGTGTGTGTGTTACAAGTGTTTACCTGGCTTTGTGTGTCGGTGGTTGTGTGTCAGTCTGGGTTTCGGTGTGGTGTGACTGCCGGAGTTGGCATTCCTTCCTTCACAGAGATGTGTGTGTGTGTGTGTGTGTGTGTGTGTGTGTGTGTGCCCGTGCTGAAAAACAGCCCTGGGTTGTCTTAGTCAGACTGACTGTTGGGGTGGGTGACCAGGTGTACAGCCAGGGGCAGTATTGTGAGCGTGCAAGTGTGTGTGTGTGTGTGTGTGTGTGTGTGTGTGTGTGTGTGTGTGTGGATGCCAGTGTGTGAATAAGAGAGTCAGAATGTGTTTTTTTTAGAGGGTTGGCAGAGGCCGAAGCACGTAAGGCTGAGACAATTCTCTATCCATCCGGCAAGGAGCTTGACACGTGCACACAAGCAAGCAAGTGCACGCGCACACGCACACACACACACGCACACACGCACACACACCTCACTCAAAAGCATTCCACAGCGCCATGTTGCTAATCAGAGCTTCAAAGCAACGGAGGGGGGGGGGGGGGGGGGCAATAAAAAAAATCATACGCAGACATAGCTCTACGCCAAAAGTAATTATAGGTCAGAGATAAAGCAAAGTGCAACCGTGTCATAAAACCAAGATTAAATGTTGGAAAGATTTATTAAAAAGATTAAGATTGACACTTAAAAGAGCAATTGAGCGAATAGGTGTTGTATAATTTCCTGTTTTGTTTGAGAAATATATAACAAGAATATACGTCATAAATTAAATAAGAATTAGGATCGAGAATGTTACGCTCCAAATCCAGCGCGTAATATTGCGACGCTATTAACATTCAAATATCATTTTTTTAAAATGAGAAATTGTTGGACATTGATGAGCGATAGCCATGGCGTGGCGTTGTAAAAAAAAAAGGCTTTTATCGTGCGAGCAGATGGGAGACAGAGCCGTTGTCACACTCCTGTCTTGCCTGCGTAGCACTTGCCAGCATTTTACTGCGGCATGCAAAATCATGAGGACACTCATTCTGAGGCTGACGCTTTCAAGCGGCGTGTAATTGCGGTGCTTCACAGCTGTATTGTTCCGCAAATGACTACTTTTTTTTTTTTTTTTTACAAAAAGGGGGCTATTACATACATCTTTAATGATATTTTTTTTCTTGTGTCATTTTTTTTATTATTATTATTAGAGATAAATGGCTCGGCTTAGTCTGGGGGCAAATTCATCACCACACTGGAAAGGATTTCGCAGTGTTTTGACGACTACAAAGCGCACTTTGCAATGTTTTCAAACAAAGATCGAAGTGGATTTTGACTATTCGATTTCCTGCGAGTCCAGTGCCTGCACTTATCCGTTGAAATGATGCATGTCTGACAGGGCGTATCAGTGCAACTCTGCCTCTCTCTCTACATTTGAGTGTGTATATGTATGAGAGTGTGTGTGTGTGTGTGTGTGTGTATGGGGGGGGGGAGCTTACAAAAAAAATGCGATACGAAGCGAGCCATTTGACAGGCTTTTTTTCTGTTCACTGAATATCAGGGTCAATTAGGAGCCCCGTCTGGCGGCCATTCTCTGCGCATTAGTGCAGATTAGGCAGAAGCGCGAGCCGGGAGCGGAGCGGCCCCACTGGGTCATCGGCCAACATGACCCACATTTCTCTGACACACTCATCACTCGCTGTCATCCTGGCCTCGTCTAACGAGCACGCTGATGCTGATGGTGACTCGCTCTCTCACACACACACACACACACACACACACATATATATATATATATATATATCAGCTAAAATGTGTGTGTTATGTGTGTTATGTTTTATGGCGCACCGGTGTGTGTTGTGTGAAAGAGCTGGGGGAAGAGAGACGAAGAGAGGCCGGTGTTTTGGATGGTTTTGCTGAGACTCATTTGGTAGTGTGAACGTGGGATGGGTACTGTACTGTACTGTACTGCACAAATCTGGCGGTTTGGGGCAGGATGAGCTTGACAGCAAGACAGGGTGTGTGGAGGGGTGTAGTACACAGTCACATGTGTGTGAGTGTGATGGTGTATTTTATGGTGTGAAACTGAGTTGAAGTGTGTGTTGAGTGATGGCACAGTGTGTATTGCACTGCAATATTACAACTTACATGCCACATGTGGATGTGTGTGTTTGCTGATTATTTTGGAGTGTGTGTGAGAGAGAGGGTTAGGTTTTCATTGATTTTGTAGCAAAAGTATTACATAGTGAAAAACTGGGGTATGTAGGACTTCTGATACTCTCTGTGGAACAAGCCTGGTGTGTGAGTGTGTATGTGTATGTGTGTGCGTGTGTGTCTGTGTGTGCATGTGCGTGTGTGTGTGTGTGTGTGTGTGTGTGTGTGTGTGTATGTGCATGTGTGTGTGTGCGTGTGCTTGTACGTGTGTGTGTGTGTGTGTGTGTGTGTGTGTGTGTGTGTGTGTGTACATGTACGTGTGTGTGTGTGTGTGTGTGTGTGTGTGTGTACATGTACGTGTGTGTGTGTGTGTGTGCGTGTGTGTGTGTGTGTGTGCGTATGAGTGTGTGTGTGTGTTTGTGGCACGTGCTGTGTTTCGCAGTTCGAGGTTGGGTCCCGGCCTTTTCTTCCTCAACCAAAGGCAGAGCTCATTTCTAATGCACCTTTGGCTCTGCAAAAGATCAAAGCCCTTCTGCAGACAGAACACTGCGCTAAAGATAAGAGAACGACAGGAGGAATAAGGAGCCGAGAAGAGAGAGACACAGAGGGAATATGAAGCGGAGAGAGAGAAAGAGAAAGAGGGATACAGAGAGGGAAAAGAACAGGAGAGAGAGAGAGAGACAGACAGAGTTAGAGAGCAATGGAGAGACACAGAAGGGGCAAAAAAGAGTGAAAGAAAAAGAGTGAGAGAGAGGTGGGGAGGAGGAGGAGGAGAAGAGTGTACGCCTCTGATCTTTAAAGCGGCGACGTGGAGCATAGCGATCTGGCCCATCTCCCTTTTGTGTGTGTGCGCACGAGACATGGAGCCGGAACAAAGACAAGTTTACTCTCGCACACCCACATCACTACTGAGGCGTCCATGCCCTACATACTCATTATTCCACAATGTGCATGCATCTCCAATGTGTCATCAACTCAAAAATTCTGTGTCTGTGTGTGCTCACTTTTGTGTGTGTGTGTGTGTGTGTGTGTGTGTGAGTGTTCACTTTTTGTGTGTGTGTGTGTGTGTGTGTGTGTGTGTGTTCACTTTTTGTGTGTGTGCGTGTGTGTGTGTGTGTGTGTGTGTGTGTGTGTGTGTGTGTGTGTGTGTGTACGCGCAACTGTCCACTCGTATAATCGGCATAGCTTGAAAGCGCCTATGGCAGCTGTGAAAGGTGATTCACTGGCCATCCAACCAGATGAGCTGCTGACTGACTGGGGAGAACCTCGGGCCCTCACACAGCTCCCTTCCCACTGAGCCTCCAGCAGGACGGCTTCCGGCTCCACACACACACACACACACACACACACACACAGACAGAGGTCAGTGCTCAGAGGATGGCAGTGGACAAGGTGCCCGTGTGGTGCATGTTGGGCGCCCGCGCTCGAGCACTTTCGACAGCCTCGGGAATTCCAGCCGGAGCGGTGGCTGGCGGAGGAGCGCGCTGCTGTTAATTGGCGGCGGCCATCTGCTGGACAGATAAGGAGCGGAGAGGAGCGCGGAGGGGGGAGAGCGTGGTAATCGTCGCAGATTAACACACAATATAGCACTGTGTGCTAACCAGAGGAGTCTGCTGCTGCTCGCTGACAGAACAAGTGAGGGGAAGGAGGAGAGGAGATGGAGAGAGAGATATATGGGCAGAGAGAGAGAGAGAGAGAGAGAGAGAGAGAGGGGGGAGGGAGAGAGAGAGAGGGGGGAGGGAGGGAGAGAGCATAAAACAAGAGATCTTAACAGCAAGAAAGTAGAACATACATCTCAGTACATCAGAGAGGGCACGGAGCGAAGGATGTAGCGATCGCAAACGAGACAAGTGAGTGAGACAGACATTTTGAACGACTGACAGACACGCGGAAGACGGATGGGGATGGAAAAGCAGGAGGGGGAAAAAGAAAGAGAAGTGAGGAGACAAGAGCCTTGTGTTTAAACCACAGCGCTGATGGAGGAGTGTGTGAGGACCAGGGCTAGCGCTAGCTCCTCTGCATGTGGCATGTGGTGGATGTGCATTAGCTGACTGAGGGCATGACAGGGTTAAGCACCGCACAACTCTCAAGTGCTTTCCCTTATCAGGCTGGTTAAGCGGAGGCTTGTCTCTGCTCTTGTGGGGATACTTTCAACTACTTAAAGAGCAGCCATCCCAAAAAAGAAAAAAAAAATCTAATTCCTCATCTTCCACTAAAAAGAATTACCGAGGTACAAAATCACCTTTTGACAGCACGAAAATTCCTCCGAATTTATAAGTAGGTGTGGACTGAGGAGGGAAGACAGTCGGTGGACTGAGGGCGGGAAAAAGTGCTGAGAAGTGGACTTTGGTGACCACTTCGACTTCCCCTGTGACAATGGGGACGACAGCTTGGAGCGCCTCTAGGCCAACCCCCAAAATGCATCCCCAGCAATGACCTCAGCGTGTTGGGCTGCACTGGCAGGGCTGGTGTCCCCCCCCCCCCCCCCCTACCCCCTGGAGCTCCGTGGCACAGAGGACACAGCGAGGTGACAGGCCAGCCTCTGCGATGGCTAGGGGGGGCTGTCACATTGTTTTGTTCCCTGCTCCCGAAAGAGCCGACGGGATTAGACGGGTGCGGGGTACGGGTCCTTGATGTTCATCATCATTCATCACACACACACACACACACACACACACACACGGATGTAGCTCGCAGGGCGTGTGAAGGACTTGGGTCCTCACAAAACACGGCCACTTGCTTTTTTGACTTTGATGCAGCCTGACGTGACGACCCAAAGCCCACCTCGCCGCCCCCTTCACAGGGGAGGGCAAGCGGGCGAACACAGGGCCGGCCGCTCACTGAAGCCAAAGCGCTTCTGGGTCAACAGCCATGGCGCCTTCACCCAACATCACAGCAGCGAGCAGGGGGGCCAGGACTGATGATGTCATCAGAGTGTGTGTGTGTGTGTGTGCGTGTGTATATTGCTATGAGTTTTATCATTTCAGCTCTGGAGTGAGGGGCGTGTGGCGACAGTATTGCTGTTGTTTTTCTGTGCCATGTTTTCATCCCTCCCTCCATCCTTTCCGTTGTTCTTTCTTTTCTTTCTTTCTTCCCGCGCCATGGCAAGCTGCATGAGCGACAGCAGCAGCCCCGAGAGCGCTATTCTATTCTATTCTGTTCTGCTGCGGGAGCTCCAGGGACCCCACCACCCGCAGACTTCCCCCTCCGCCCGAGAGCACCGCGCCGCAGGGGGCCAAGCCCGGGCTAAGGGCTGCAGCACCGGCACGCTCACATTACCGTTATTATCAACAGCGCCTGCCGTGATTACCATTAGAACAGTTGGAGCCTGTGGAGAGAGAGAGAGAGGGAGAGGGAGAGAGAGAGAGAGATGGAGAGAGAGAGATGGAGAGATGGATGCTAATCCATCAGCTGGACAGTAGCGCCACGACCACGTAGCGTCTGCCCGCCAGATTAAAAGCCCGCGGATTAGGCAAATGGCGAACACAAGCGCGGGGCAAAGCTTTTGTTTGATTTGCGCTGCTGTGGCGGGGGCTATTCATGCCTCTTTATCCGCCGGCGGGGCCCCGAAAAAATAGAAGAGGAAAAAAAACTGCCAGGGCTGGGGGGGCTTGGGTTAGAGCTGGGCTGGGTTGGGTTGGGTTGAGTAGGGATGGGATGATATCGCCAGCCCCATGTAGGTACAGAAACAGCTCTGCAGGCACACGCACACACACACACACACACACACACACACACACACACACACACACACACACACACTTCTCACAGCCTGTCGTCGAGTTTCAGCAAGACTCGCGTCTGCTCTTGCATCATGCGATTCATTAATGATTCAGATGCTGACCACGGAAGCATGGGGGGGGGGGGGGGTTGCTGGAGGGGAGGAGAAGGGTGGGGGGGCGCTTTAATTCTGCTTTCATCCTACAATTCACCTGCTTCATTAAATTAGTCATTACAGTTCATTAACGTCAGATCGTGCTAGGGTGACTGCTAAGCACGACCGACAGCTACTGACACGGGCTGTGTTTTGTAGCGCTGCCATCGTTATCATTGGTGCAGTGCCCCGGCTAACTGTCTCTGGTCACAAAGACCAAAGGACACTCACATCTCCAGATCTCCCTCTTTCTCTCTCTCTGTATGTGTGTGTGTGTGTGTGTGTGTTAATGTGTGTGTGTGTGTGTGTGGGGGGGGGGGGGTGCGTGGGTTGGATGTGCTCCTCCACTTCAAAGTGAGATGTGCAGCGGAGCCATTGAGAGTCTGCCTGCATTATTCAAATGGGGTGGCTGTTGCTGCTCTTCCCAAGGCTTTGATAAGGCGGCAGAGTGGAGGGTCACGCCACATGAGTCAGTGAATTAAACCATCCGCGAGGATTTAGCCTCTGAAGCCGCCACAATGCCAAGGCTTTGAAGAAAATTGAGGGCAAATGATAAACCTGACCTCTTTTGGGGGCAAAAAAGTATTGAGGAATAAGAAGGGGGGGTTGGAGAGAGAGAGAGAGAGGGAGAGAGAGAGGGAGTCAGGGATGGGGATGTTGGGAGGAGGTGAATGAAAGAGAAAGAAAGACACAAACGAGTGATGCAACGTGACTCGTTGGAGATGCCATCGCACCGAGCGCGGCCGTTTCTCCGACGCGTCTCTTTTGTGTCGGCCTTCAAACGCGCGGCGCGGCGCGGTGCGGCGCGAAGCTTAACCCTGAGTGTTTAAGACCTCCGCCAGATAGATCTGCCAGCTTAGCGCCGGCGGTATTGAAATGCCAGGTAGAGGCGCAGCGATGACACCCATTGAAAACGCTAAGCTGATTAAACACTGCCGCACTGCTCCTCCGAGGCGAGCGCGGGAGAAGCGGAGTTTTGGTTCACACCGGGGGGAAACTTATGAGATGGCGAAGGCCTGCGGCGCTCCCGCCAACACCGACTTAAAATGGAGTGTGCTTTACGTACAGTAGAGCGAGAGAGAGAGTGAGTACGGGCTAACGGATTTCTTAGGGACTTCGCCTGCCAACCAAATATAGACCATTGGTCGCGGTGACCACGATTGCATGTCTGTCAGGAGTGGACATGGACTCAAGACACATGCCGGTCCGACTGCGAACGGGCTTTATGAACCACAGCTACAACTGTGGAGAAGTGGAGAAGTGAAGAACTTAGTGTGTGTGTGTGTGTGTGTGTGGTCAACTGCGGCGTGAAGTCGATTCACTAGTAGGGGCGAGAGAGTACAGCAGATCTGCACGTACAGCAAATCGATGTCTGATGGATGAGATGAAATGTCAAGGGCTAAAGGTCCCGTGTATTCTGAGAGAGAGGGAGCAGCAACGTGAGAGGAATCTGGGGAGAAGTTGGACACAGTGCTTCCTGTGTGTTAGGCTCATATCTCATCACCCCCTCCCCCCCCCCCCCCTACACACACACACACCCCACAAATCTCACCTGGGGCTGTGTTTCTGGGCCGAGGGAGCCGGACACATCTTTGGTTCGGAGCGTCTCTCTATGGGTGTATTTTTAAACGCGCTGGCATCTCAAGTATTTGGAGAGTCCGTGTCAGGTTACTCTTCCTCTGCGTCCCTCCCGGGGGTCCCTTTGCACCCCCAAGCCCTCCGCCACCCATCTCCACTCACTTTGACAAATCACCATCCCACCGCCACAATAGTGCTGCAGTTGCAACCCTCCAGCTGTTCTGTCACTGAGACTGAAACCAGCTTCAGAGGAGAAAGGCCAAAGAGCTTTGCCTTGCATCAACAATTCCCACTGAAAAATACAATGTACTGCATGTGTGACTGGAAATGGACACAATGTACTCAAATGTACCCTTCCCGACACAACAGTTTTTTTGGTTAGAAATCAACATTTTTCTTTTTCAAAGACCGAGTTGTCATAAAAGTCAGAAAGCCTTCATGTGGTTGAAAAAAAAAAAGCGGTGGGTTTCAGTATGCTGAAGCACTCACTAGACTACTCCCCTGGCGTTCGCCAGCAGGAATCTGCTGACGCGGCGAGGCTGGAGCTCTCTGACCCCCATGGGCTTTGTGCAGAGAGAGAGATAGAGAGAGAGAGAGAGAAAGATAGAGAGAGAGAAAGCGAGTGAAATGTGTGAGCTAGTGAGAGAGGGTGAGACTGAGTGGAAGTGAGAGTGTTGCATGAGAGAGGGAGAGCGAGGGAGAGAGAGAGAAAGAGGGAGAGAGAGAGTGAGAGGGAATACTATGGGGATGTACTCCAACGCATGATAACGATGCCACTTGCTCTCAAAGCTTCCTGCTTAGCGTCCCCGTCCGCCATTTGGTATTCCGACGGGGCCTATCTGCCACGGCGATGATGGTAGTTAGGCACTAGCCAGTTGGCTGTCACCACCTCGCTGCTCTCCGTACGGATACAAAAAGAACCTTCGGGATGCAGGACCTTTCATATGCAGAGAGGGAACCGGAGACAGTGAAGGAGAAGCAAAAATAAGAGCAAGAGCGACAGAACGAAAAAGAGAAGGAGAGAGAGAGAGAGAGAGAGAGAGAGAGAGAGAGAGAGAGAGAGCAGGAAGACGTACATTCAGATGAGCAGATGAGAAGCAGAGGAGAGGGGGAGAGGGGGGTGCTAGGTGGGGAGGGAGGGGAGGGAAGGGGTGATCCAAGAATGAAAATCTCGTTAGTGTACGGCAAGGTGCCAAAGTTGTGGTAGTGCCTGCCTTGGAATAGAAACAGAGACGCAGGGGGAGACGGTGTAGGGGTGGGGTGGGGTGGGGTGGGGTGGTGTAGCGAGGAGACTGACAAAAGGAGAAAAGGAGACAGCCAGGGATGCAGGAGAGGAGACGTTTACAGACAGAAGGAGACAGACAGCCCACAGCAGACTGATGTGGATGTACTAAATATTTCACTGGGAGATGCTCTCACCCATCATCCTTCTCCATCACTGAGTTTCCTGCTCCATACCACAATAACACGCAGTAACCTAATAGCCGCCCACAAATGACCACCGCACAAATCACACAGTGCCTGATATTTCCTGCATGGAAATCCATTTTTATCTGGTAACACTATACCTTGGTGTGTGTGTGTGTTCTTGTGCTCGTGTTTAAGTGTATCTGTCTTTGTGAGTGTGAGAGTGTGTGTGTGTGTGTGTGTGTGTGTGTGTTCAGTCTGTGTGGACGCACACCTGGGACACGAGGGGAAGCTGGTTGGGGTTTATTGACCTGGTCTGGTTCGATCGATGGCCGGAGGCTCTACAATCAGCCTCTACCTTTCACGGAGGCCAGGGAGGGATTGATTACCTGTGGAATGCATTTTCACTTTTGCTCCTAAGCATTAGATCGGCCCCTTCCTCACTATCCAGCTTCAGGAGAGCCTGACAGCATCTGGGTCTGCTTCTCCCCCATGTTGCACTGTGCGAGCAAGCATATTTTAGGAGTGGATGAGCGGGGGTATTTCTGTGCATGTTTGTGTTTCTTAGTGGGTATGCATATTTGTAAGTGTGTGTATTTCATCTTGTGCGTGGCCTATGTGTATGTGAGTGTGTGTGTGTGTGTGTGTGTGTGTGTGTGGGAGAGAGAGCACATGTTACAGTAATGAGGCACTTGTGTGAGATGCAGCTGATTAATCCCTGGCCAGCTCCGTTAAGAGGCAGCTGCGCTGTGGTGTGTGTGTGTGTGTGTGTGTGTAGGACTGTGCGAGGCTGCCTTGGGTTGGGCTGGGCTGGGCAGGGCCGAGGCCGCCTCTATATTTAGCCTCTCGTAGTCTCTTGAATGTGGCGTGTTCACTTCAGTGGGTCTTGCTGACAAGAGTTTCAGTCAATAATTTAGGACCCACAGCTCTGCCAGCAAACACACATACAGTACACACACACACACACACACACACACACACACACACTCTCCCATCACACAGACACATACATACACACACATCAAACCAAAGAATTACATCACTAATTGAATTTGTGCGCCAAAACACTTCAAGCATCAAGAAACACAATATTCCAAAATTCCCACCCTGAACCATGGCACATAAGAGTTAACTACATACTGTATGTGCATGCACATGCGCGCACACACACACACACACACAGAAAGTCCTGATGTGGCGTAGGCCTCCTGCGGTGGGCTAGAAGTTGCTGTTTTTATGAGTCAAAGCTGCAGAGCAGCTGTCTAGCGACAAAGAGCAGAGAAGGAGAGAGAGAGGGGCAGAAGAGGGAGAGAGGGGTAAAATAAGGAGAGAGGGAGAGAGGGGTAGAATAAGGAGAGAGGGTAGGGAAAGAGACAAGAGAAGGAGAAAAGGAGAGAACAAGGAGAGAGCAAAAGGGAAAGAGTGGAGAGAACTCCGAACCAGGAGAGAACGGTGACAGTTTGAAGCCGCGCCTCCTTTGAGGCCTGCTTTCTGCTACGCTACAGAACACTCCTCATTAGCATACCCTACACAGAGAGGTTGCTTTTTAACAAACATTTACATATTTTATAGGAAGGTACTTGACATTGAATCGTGTAACTCGGAGAGGAGTGGCGTGGAGAGACTGAATCTGTCTATAGCTTGAAGGAATGAGGCGAGGAGCGATAGCTAGAGTTTGTGTGCGGAGTGTGTGTGAGTATGTGCGGCGTGTGTGTGTGAGTGTGTGTGCAGAGTGTGTGTGAGTGTGTGCGGCGGCGGCAGCGGCAGCGTCCCACTCCCACAAGCGCTTCAGACTGGAGGATTTTAGCAAAGCAGGAAGTGGAGAGACAAAAGAGGAGATGAGTGGAAATCGCACCAGGAGGAAAAAATGCAGACACACTGAGGGAGAGAGAGAGAGAGAGACTGAGAGAGAGAGAGAGGGGGGGGGAGAAAGAGAGAGGGAGGGAGAGAGGGAGGGGGAGGGAGGTTGAGAGGCAGAAGAGAGAGGTTGTGCATTAATTATACATGATGGCACGATTCTGTAAACTTGGAGGCTGCAGGGGGAGAGCAAGCCTTTCATCCGAGCAAGGGGGGGGCTGGGGGAACTGGGGGGGACGGGGGGGAGTGCGTCTCTCAAGGCTGCGCTCAGTCAGAATGAGGCTCACACAAACACACACATACACACACTCCACCATATACACCACACCCACACACTCTAGCACATATGGTACACATACACACTACAGTACACACACACAAACACACAAATGCGTACACACACACACACACACACTCTCTCTCTGACGCACATAATCTTGATCTGACAACTGGGCTCCGACTCAGACACTTTGCTCCTCCACGCACTCTTACTCATTTGTGATTCGGCACCAAAACTCTGCTCCGACTACGGCTTGATGTCTGTGGATAGGGGGGAAGGTTACTGAATGTCAACGACATTTCAAAAACACCTCTCTGACTTCACCCTTCTCTCTCTGTCTCCTCTTTTTGTCTCCTCTGCAGATGGTTGACCACGGGCGCACGTCCGCAGGGTGAAGAAAGGGCAGAGGAGGAAGAGGACGGCTGAACGAGAGGAGCGCAGGAGCAGGGCAGGTGGAACAGCGCCGCCTTCAACCGGAGCCACGTCCGACGCCACACCTGCGTTGCTTTGATCCCAGCATTCAGACGCATTCTCCATAGTGCCTTAGCGCCACTTAGGACTACACAAAGAATGCAAATCACTCACACACACACACACACACACACACACACACACACACACACACACACACACACCTCTGTCTCTAAAACCTATAGCTGATGGCTTACTGTTATGGTAGTGCACACTCTGAGAGTCTCATGTGAGTTAACTGCCAGGATCCTCACTCGTATGTGCTGGAGTATAGTTGCTTGTGCATGGATGGATGGCTTGCTGTTTCACGACGAGGGAAGGCTGCAACACACACACACACACACATACAAACACACACACAAACACCTCTGGGGCCCCCGGGGAACATTCAACGCTGTCGGTGAGTTTGGAGCTCTGAGAGAAACCATCGACCGTTGACTGTACCCCGCAGGCTGCTCTAACCGCCAACGGAGACCGACACAGACCACACGGGCAGGTGATATATTCACAGGCAAGTCCACGGAGGCACAGCGATAAGGCACACAGCGACAAACACACACACACACACAGCACTTATGCACACTCCTCCAGACAGACACACAGATTTCTCTCCTCAGCCCCGGAGCGCTGTCCTGCCCTGGAGTCCCCGTCCTCACATCGTAATGGCTGCGATAAACATTCATTGCTGTCGGTGGGTTTGCCATGAGAATAACTCACTGATCAATGAATGCAAACTGCGGTACAAACACCTCTAGGAGCTAAACGTCCACCCCAGGATGGGTGACAGACTGACCAATCCTCACCCCCCTCCCTCCTCCTCCTCCTCCTTGTCCATGCCCCCCCCCCCACCTCGGCCCGACAGACGGGCACGGCGCAGACAGACGGGAGGTATGGTTGGCGGGCATCTGCCGCGCAGACTAGCCGAGCACACAGTGTTCTGGCGGGCAGGAGCGGCGGAGGGGAACGCAGAGGCAGAACCATATCAGCAAATGGCAGCGCAGAGCCGGAGTGGAGCGGGCCACACGAGCAGGGGATCCTGTTTGGATGACATACTGCAGCACCACGCCAACACAGTCCCAGTCTCTCTTGCGCTCACTCACTTCCTGTTTATCTCTCTCTCCCTCCCTCCCTCTCTCTCACTCACTCCTTCCCTCTCGCGCTCTCTCCCCTGCTCATGTTCTTTCACTGTCTTCTACTTCATTCTGTTTCTGCATGACTATCGTCTAGGCAACACACTGCTACAAACCGGCATTTCAGCACAATCCCTTCTTTCTCGGTCTTTCCATCCCTCTCTGTCTCGCTCTCTGTTTCTCTCTCTGTTCACACAAACAAAAAAAGGAGCTGAGAGTTAAACTTGCTGACATGCCATTAATGACTGTGACAAGAAATAAAGTGGAATTTAACCATTTTCAGATGAGTGTTCAACGCCACTGTTAACAAAAAAAAAAAAAGAAAAAAAAAAAAGATTAGAAAAGATTCAGACTGCTCCTCTCCATAGGCCAAATCTGTCTGCTAGTTAGTTTTCCGTGTTTTTAAATTGAGTTAAACGCACGGGGCCATGTGGAGCTAATCTGGGCGTAATTGCTGCCTCTAAATTGCAACCACGCTGGGAATTTTAACACATCAAAATTTTCCAGTCAGCTCCGACCGCATGCATGCACATTTTCTCCATCTCCCGCTCCCTCTGTTTTCTTCCCCTTTTTCTTTCCAGCCTCAAATGGAAAGCGGTGGACGCTCTTTCATCCTGACCATAAAACTCACACAGATGCACGCACACACACACACACACACACTCACTCACTCACACACACATGTCCAGCTTGTTTCATGTCTGGCTTTTGTGTGACTTACCGGAAAAAGGTCAGCGATGTTTGCTTAGTTTGGCCCATAAAAATGACCCTATTTTAACCTGCTGGAGGGAGCTTCTAATGCAGTCTTGTCTGTACATTCTGACAGTCAGTCATTCTTTTCCAAATGACCCAATCTGTGTCCCTTTCACTGAGTGGGCAGTTCAAATCAGGGACACGCACGCAGCACACAGAGCACAGTCTTCAAAGCCAGCACATGTCCAAACCTTTTAATTCATTAAAACATTGATTTTCTAAACATGGAAAAGGATGAAGGATAAAAAAAGGAAATGGTGACTGTTTTGGTCTGTTTTATTATTATTATCATTATTATTTGTATTTGTTAGTCCGCGGCTGTAAACAAATTATATCGCCAGTCGAATGAACTGAGAGTCTGAACCTGAAACAGTGCAACAGCAATATCAAGCCAAGCAGTACAGGTCATAACATACGTCTTCACATGAGATGAATGTAGATTATAAGGCAAATGAGTAAAGGATATTAATGATAGGCACTAACCCCTAACAAATGCTTCATATAAAAAGTAGCAAAGAAGAGTTAAATCCTTATCTTTCTTTCAGCCATTCCAACTTTTCCCATATTTCTCCCATTCTGTCTGTTATCTCTGAAGAATTGCACTGATTTGCATTAAAGTAAAAAATGAAAAAAGTCCTGTTTGAAGTATATGTTGGCTGATCTAGTTTTTTGGGCATGCGTTTTTAAATGTAGCCTATGGCTGAGCGTCTCTAAGGGACAGCACAGAGGAGCGAGATGAGGGAGAGATGAAACAGAGCTGCCTCTGTCCTGGTCAATCTGTCAGTCAGCATGGAACCTCCCACAGATTACATCTGAGGACTTTCTGGCTTCACCAGAGCCAACTGTGTCCCTCCACAGAAAGGCACGTGGGGACAGTGACTAAAGATAGCACTCGATGGCGCAAATAGCACTTGATTGTCCAAATCGGGGTCCCCATTGAGAGTCTAACTCAGGGCAAAAAGGAAGGTTTATGTTTTTGATTCGTCTGGGTCGTGGATGGGTAAGTTCAGGTCATCTCGAAAGGCAGGAGAGAGAGTAAAGAAAGAAATGTCAGGGAATCTTACTCTCCCGTTCACGTGTGTGCCTGTGACATAAATTACTTTGCGCAGCGCATGCCCACAATGCACGTCCTCAGGGCCAGGGCCCAACTCAGGTGGCCAAGCGGAGTGCAAACAGGACCAGAGACATGAGCAACCATATCAGGGTGCAGGTCCAAATTTCCCACATTTCTTTTAAATATACGGCATTCCAACTAGCAGCAGCAGCAGCAGCAGCAGCAGTCGCAAAAAGTGGCTTTCTGCTTCTTTCCGCACATGACACCAACATTAATATTCTGGGAGCAGACTTTGGCTCCCTCTCCGTCTCATCAAGGCCCATCAGTAGCTGTCTAGCTGTAAATTTAATCAGCAAA
Source organism: Sardina pilchardus (assembly GCF_963854185.1). Taxonomy (NCBI): domain Eukaryota; kingdom Metazoa; phylum Chordata; class Actinopteri; order Clupeiformes; family Clupeidae; genus Sardina; species Sardina pilchardus. Next base: position 28,050,987 of record NC_085007.1, read on the forward strand.
TTGCCCAGAAAAAAAAAAAAAAATGAAAAAAAAAAGAACAGAGATAAGATGCAGCTTCAAAAACGTGACCTTACAGTCCCGCCAGCTTGGGCACGGAAAAAACAGAAAAGCGTCCGGGCCGCGGTCGTTTTAATGAGAAGCGAGATGTCATTCCAGATAAGCTTCTCCCTGCGCTCACTGCTCTCACTGCTCCCGCGGATGTGAGCACAGGCCTAGCACGGCGCAAATGACTTCTAATTAAAACCAAGACGCTCCGATGAGAAATCCGGGCTTGTTTATGCACAGAGGAGCAGAAAGGTCACTGGGCAGGACAACGGATGTCCTCGCCCTGTCCCGGCCGGGCAGAAGAGAGACTCACAGCCTGACTGCGGGGCACTCTGCGCAGAGTTGGTTATGATTGTATTCCAGAATGTTCTATGTGGATTTGCTTTGCTATTCTAACTCTGCTTTGTGGGAGGCCTACATTCAGTTGTAGGCCGACTTGCCAAAAACAAAAATACCAAAAACAAAAACACAAAATCAAAAGTTCCTACAATTTTCATTCAAATATTACATGAACGGCTGCCATAAACCTCACATAGCCTACACACCTAAAAGCCCTGAACACAAAGAAGAAGACACTAACCACTGGAAACAGGTGTTCCCCACTGCAATAAGGATGAGTTCAGTGAGACTAAAGAGCTAAAGGCAAACAGTAGACCACCCCAGGGCAGGTGGCCAACATGGTCGCCCTTCAGAGTCGATAAAGAGGAGAGATGTAAGGGAGGAGGGCGCAGACCGACGCTGTGCTGCTAAATATATAATGAAATTCCCTGGGCTGTGGTGCTGGTGTTCAGTGAGGGCAGCCCTAAAAGCCAGATCCACACCGAGACACGCATCAGATCTGACAGGCCCACAGGAGAAAACAAGGGAGGGAGGGAGGGAGGGAGAGAGGGAGGAAGGGAGAGAGGGAGGAAGGGAGGGAGAGAAGGAGGGGGAGGGAAGGAGAGGGAGACAGAGAGGGGAAGAACGCAAGAGAGAGAAAGAAAGAGGGAGAAAAAGGGAGAGAGACTGTGCGAGTTAGGCAAAGGTTGAATGAAGTCTGAGGTAAAGGCCTCCATGTGGACAGACTGTGCACTGCGCCCATTCCAACCACTGACTACAAAGACAACTTTCATGACAAAGACCGCGGCATCACATCACAAAAATCCATCTCCAGCAAGTGCTCCCAAAAGACTCTTATCTGCCACTTAAATTCAGTTTGAATTTCAAATAATCCGTTCGACTCCACTGAATATGACCCTCTCATTTCTCTCTCTCTCCAAAATGATCATGAGGAGGGTGTGCTGAAAAAAGAGAGCTCCATCGACGCAACACAATGAAACGCAGTGTTTTGGAGGAAAAAAAAACTCGATGCAATATTTATGCCTGTGACACATTTTCCTCAATTTGCATCATGCAGTGCCTACATACTGTATGTTAATGAGCCATACAGTGCAATATGTGAGCGGTCTGAGTGAGTGCGAGAGAGAGATTGAGAGAAAGAGAGAGAGGAAAGAGGGATCGCATGTCAGAGAGAATGTTTTTGTGTGTGTGTGTGTGGTAAAAATGTGTGTGTGTGTGTGTGTGTGTGTGTGTGGTGTGTGTTAAATTAGTGTATTTAAGCATGTGTGTGTGTGTGTGTGTGTGTGTGTGTGTGTGTCTGCACTCTGCAGCATGCGGGGTAGTGAAAGTGAGTCAGGCCTTACATAAAAGAGATTTAATTGAAGAAAACATGTCGGACAGCAGCGGTGAGGTCATACATCTCCAGTCGAACGCATTACATCACAGGCATCGCCCCGTGTGCCCATGTGTCACCATGTGTCACGACGCGTTTGTGTTTGTGTGTGTGTGTGTGTGTGTGTTTGTGTGTGTGTGCATGTGTTTGTGTGTGTGCGCGCATGTGTGTATCTTTATTTGTGTGTGTTTGTTTGTGTGTGTGTGTGTGTGTGTGTGTGTGTATGTATGTATGTATGTATGTATGCATGCGTGTGTGTGTGTGAGAGTGTGCGTGTGTGTGCATGTGCGTGTGTGTGCATGTGTGTGTGTATGCATGTGTGTATCTTTATTTGTGTGTGTTTGTGTGTGTGTTCCTGTGTGAAGTCCAGTGTAAATTCATCCTGTGAAGCCAAATTATAAAATGCCTCTCAGAGATGCCCTGCTAGTGATGTATAAAAATAAACATCGCCGGTTCATTCGGTTGAAACGTAATTGGCTTTTTTAATGAGGTGTGGTTACAGAACTCTGTAAAAAGCAAGGAAAAAAACATTTTACAACTGAATGATTTCTCAGGGAATAAGACTGATGTAATAAAATTAGAACTCGTCCCTTTAGTTTAAACTAAGGAACAGAATGTATGGTCTTTGTTTTGAAAAAAAATTATATTCCAAAAAGATGCTAAAGAGGATACAAGGTCCCACAGGCACAGCCCCATTGAGCCCCATTTTTTGGGCAAAAATACAAAGAAATTCCTCGTAGTTTCACAGCAAGCCTCAGACTTTAACCAGTGAGAAGCTACTGTAGGAGCAACTGCACAAATTAAGAATGGCTGAGATGGACATTTTACAATAACACAACAATAAACTATCAACATTCAAGTCCATACAACGAGCCCTGCTTGATATACTGTTTAGTATTCTGTGTTCATATCACCGTAAGACTGCCAGTCTCAAGCAAGCAGTGAACACAGTTGTTCATACCATTGACTAAAGAGAACCTGAGACTTCTTTTGTTTTTTCATCTTAGCTACGAGCCAAATTTACAATTGGTCCAAACAAGTCATACAGGTCATGCACAAAACGTACACTAAAGACACAAATTTTACTTTAAGATGTAATGTATCAAATGTAGTCACCATAGTGTGATGGAGCCGTCCCTGTGACCCTCTACAGTTGTATACTGTACAGTCCGTCTTACGACTAACAGGATTTCCTTGATGTAAACCATCTTGGCTTGATTTTGTTCTCGCTGCCACTCAATTGACCGTGTAAACCGCCCTAGAAATGCTTTGACCTTCTTGAAAGTAAACAACCAATTGTTTACACTTTTTGCTATGATCTTAAGCCGAGTCTTCATATAAATCATATCAATGAGATTCCTTGTAAGCTACATTCATGTTACGCTGCATTAAAGTTGGTGAAAGACAAATTTATTGCATTCGTAGTCTGCCTTTTGTACACACTGGTGAGTACAAGGGGTGTAGAATGAACCTCACGCGTATGTGAAATTAATCCCACATCCTTAAAGTCTGCGTTGAGCGTAATGTATGCGTGTAGTCCAGAATGTGTGCTTCCCTGACATTGTGTGTAGCCACCTTCGCTAATGTATGCGTGTGGTCCAGAATGCGTGCCTCCCTGACATCGCGAGTAGCTGCCTTCGCTTTCATAGCGCAGGTCAAGGACGAGGGGGGTCTGCGACGTGTAAACGGTTCGGATTCGTAACATCGCCCGCACAAAGGCCGACACGCACCTCTGGCCTCCGAGACCAGCACCCGGGCGCCCCAACAGACACGCCCACACTTCTCCCAAAGCGCTAGCACAGGCCCAGCGGCCCCCCGGCTTTACCGGCGCATCATCCCCTCTCCAGCCCATAATCCCATTGGTCACGCCGGCATTGCGGAGGCCGGGATTGGCTGGCAGAGGCCTGTCTCCATGGAAACTGGAGGGATGGAGCCGGCCGCCAACAGCCTGTTCAGATTAGGAGCGGGCTAGCAGGCTTTGTTCCCAGCCGAGAGAGGTTTAGGCCTAACACACTGTATCAGTGGGGCCATAAATAATGATGTGCTTATATCGGTGCATGTGTGTGTGTGTGAGAGTGTGTCCAGTGTGTTGCGTCCGTGTGCGTGTGTGCCTAAGTAAGTAGACGTATGCGTGCATGCGTGGCCGCAGTTGTGGAATTGCGCGATAGAAAAGGTGAATGATTGCAAGTATGACATGGCGTGTCTGCGTGTGCGTGTCCAGTGTGGTTTGCGGACGGGTTTCTGTAAGAAGATATACTTTATGTGTGCGTGCTGATAGTGCTGGAACTGTGGGCGAGAAATGGTGATGCACGGAAGTTAGTCTGTATGTATCAGTATGCATATGTGTGTGTGTGTGTGTGTGTGTGTGTGTGTGTGTGTGTGTGTGTGTATATAAATATATATGTATGTGTGTGTGTGTGTGTGTGTGTGTGTGTGTGTGTGTGTGTGTGTGTGTGTGTGTGTGTGTGTGTGTGTGTGTTCCTCTGAGAAGGGGTTCTAGGGCTTGCTGCACCTACAGCCCATAATCCCCCACCCTTTGTAAGTGACTGCAGCATTTCCTTTGTCTGTTTGCGGAGTTGAGAGTGGCCTAGTAGTGAGAGGGGAAAAAAAACACATCCTCAGCATCGCTCCGCTCAGTAGAAGACTTCTCCTCCTCCTCCTCCTCCTCCTCCTCCTCCTCTTCCTCTTTTCATCTATTCACTTCGTGCTTCATCTCCCCCCCCCAGCCCCCCCCCCCCCCCCCTCACTCACTAGCGCTGCCAAATCAGTCTCCATCATTGTCCCCAAAGACGTGATTAAACACTCGCGGTTTGGCAGCGCGGCGGCGAAATCTTCGCTGGTGACAGATAAACTCCGGGTTCATCTGCAGTGACAAACAACGGCGTCCTCCGCGCTGGGCCGCGATTGGCCGCTCGGCTCGGCTCGCCCGGCTAATGCCTTTTTGTGCTGACTGAGGCGCGGAGACGGAGGCAAAAGAATTAAACATCTCCGATTAGGGGAGCGATTTCGGATGATTACGGACGCGGTTAAGCCAATGATTTCGGGGGAGAGAGGAGAGCGAGAGGACGGATCCGCGCCAAGTGGGTCGCGCAAGAATGAAGATCTCAGATGAACACACTGGCAGAGATTTTTAAGGGAAACTGTGAAGTGATTATAAGGTATGAACTATATTAGTGTGTGTGTGTGTGTGTGGGTGTGTGTGCGTGTGTCTATTAGCATGTGTGTGTACAGTGTGTATTAGCGTATGTGTGTGTGTGTGTGTGTGTGTGTGTGTGTGTGTGTGTGTGTGTGTGTGTGTGTGTGTGTGTGTGTGTGTGTATTTCTCACCTGGAGAGAGCAGATGGAGGCGCTCCCTGGCTGGCTGGCTGGGTTCCAGCCTCATCCTCCGCTCTTGTCCTACTCAGCCCTGCTGTCTACCATGCTGGCTATCTGCTGCTCACGTCCATTCATTCACTCGCTCACACACACACACACACACACACACACACGCTGCCTTCGCTTATACACACGCTCTCTTTGTGCTCTCCCTCCACTCGCCATCCCTTTTCTTCTCCCACACACACACACACACACACACACCAAGCCTAAACATTTCTGAAGCACCGTTTCTTTCACGCATTCTCTGTCCAGCCAACACAAACACACACACAAACATAAACACGGGTCCTAGAATGCCTAAGGTGCTTCAAAAACAGACATTCTGACCGACCGGCTGACACACACACACACACACACACACACTTATATAGCCAGAGCCATGTGGCTATTGATGCAGGCCTTATTGTCGCTGCTGGTGGAATCACTGACCAACTCAGCCAAATATTTCAAAGGCCCAGCAGAGCCAGCATGACACACATGGCTTTAGCTCTGATAATGGATCAGATCAGCACTGAGAGGGGTCAGGGAATGGAGGGAGGGGTAGAGAGAGAGATGTGGTAGGGAGAGAAAGAGGGATGAAGAGAGGAAGGGAGAGGGAGAGAGAGAGTCATTCTAGAGCTACTCATCTGGGGTGGCAAATCCCATCAGAGCAGTCACTACTGGATACTGCTGAGCTGCTTTAGAACTGGCAAGCTCAGACAGGGTATAGGCATGCACACACACACACACACACACACACACGCCATACTCTCTCTCTCTCTCACACACACACACACGATACTCTCTTTTTCTCTCTCTCTCTCACACACACACACACACACACACACACACACACACACACACACACACACACACACACACACACACCATAAACATTCACACACACACTCATACAGTATACACACACAAAAGGATTACTGACAAACTTTGAGACTCAACCCATCTCCACGGATGCATTTTTTCCCCTCTCAACATGAAGTCCTGCAACCAAATGCCACCCTCATTACATCCGTTATCTCCTGATGAAATAGGAATATGAAAGGGCTGTCGGAGTCTCCCATACAACACAGATGAGAAATAACAACCCATGACTACCAATGTCACACAAGCCAAAACAAAACATACAGCGAAAGACAACAGAGGATGAGACAGGCCGACACAACATAAGAAGAATAGATAGAAGAAAAGAAAGAAAGAATGAAAGAAAGAAAGAAAGACAGTGACCAAAAGAAAGAAAGAAAGAAAGAAAGAGAGAGAGACAGAGAGAGAGAGCACTTTAAAACAGCTGGGCTTTGCCCTTTGAACCTGGGCTCTCTCACGGTTTGGGCCGGTGACGGTGAGGAATTTCCCAGCGCTGTTTACAAACTGCAGCGCTCCGCGAGCACACGGCTCCTGCTTCTGACTCAGCTCTCACCCCGCGACCCTGCGACCTGCCCCTCACCCTTTCACCCCTCACCCCCCCTGCCCACACACCCCCACCCCTCCCCTCCCCTCCCTGCCAGGGGGTGCCCACTTCCTGAGGGCCGTGGCATTCTGGGTAAGTGGCCCAGGGTGACGGCGGGGCTGGGAGCGGACAGCTTTGTGTGCCCTGGCGCGGCTTTACAACTTAATTGGGGCTCTCGCACATAAATCAATTATTTCACCCACTCTGCCCAACAATGCGCCTCATTCTCACAGGGCTACGCACCTTTTACAGCCGCGCAGAGGAGCCAGGGCTTTACAGCTGTGTGTGTGGGGGTGTGTGGGTGTATGTGTGGGTGTGTGTGTGTGTGTGTGTGTGTGTGTGTGTGGTGTTGGGATGGGGTGGGGGGGGGCATAGAGGTAGAGAGAGAAAGAATGAAAGAACGACTTAAACTGAGAGAATTTAGATATAGAAACGTAATGTACAAAGATGAAATTGTAGAGTAGGACTGATGGAATGAGGAAGAGTGTATTGTGGGAGAGAGAGAGAGAGATAGAGAGATAGAAAGAGAGAGAGAATAGCAGAGACGGAGTCGGAGGGAGAGAAAATAGCAGAGGGAGATGCGGTCATCCTGGAGTCACGGTGGGGTCAAGGGGTGAACAGAGATCACAAGGCACTGAACTGCTAGTGAACTGTGACCTCTCTTCTGTGACCTGCAGCGAGGGCCTACCAGAGAGGCAGCAGGGAGGGAGAGAGAAAGAGAACAAGAATGAAAGGAAGAAAGAGAGAGAGAGAGAGGCAGGGAGGGAGGGAGAGTGAGCAAGGGAGAAAGAGAGAGAGAGAGAAAGAAAGAAAAGACAGGGAGCAGAAATGAACTTCAGCTGAACCTGGACCTTAACATTGGACTCCTGACCAACCCCAGCTCAGCTGCAGTGCAGCCCGGAGCCGGCCTACTGAGGACACTCTGCCCAAGCCAGGCCAAGAGTTCAGAGGTCTGATCTGACCGCTCGCCACAAGGACGGCCCAAACTACTCACCAGTGGTCAGCATGCCGGTCACAATCAATCTACTGCAGCCTCTTGTGCTTACAATCGCACATTATTCTCCATCACACACACACACACACACAGATTTGGCCTCTTGTGCCGCACTGGTGCCCATGTGTGAGAGAAGACTGTCAATCCGAATATCTGACTGTTAAAACAAACAAGACTTTAAAAAAAAGAGGGAGCAGAGACTGGTGGCTAAACGAGGCTGGGAATGAGAGAGGGATTGAGAGTGAGTGTGATAAAGGAGTGTGAGGAATTGTGTGTGTGTGTGTGTGTGTGTGTGTGTGTACCTGTATGAGAAAGGGAAAAAGATAGAGACATAGAGAGCTAAAGGGAAAAACAACAGGGGGAAATGGACGAGAGACAGAGAGAGAGAGAGAAAGACAGAGAGTGAGAGAGAGAAAGAGAGAGAGAGAGATAGAGACACAGAGAGAGACAGACCGAGAGAGAGAGGGAGACAGACAGAGAGAGGGAGAGAGACAGAGAGAGAGAGAGAGAGTGTGTGTGTGTGTGTGTGTGTGTGTGTGTGTGTGTGCTTGGTAGCGTGGAGCTCATCCGTTCCTCATATTTGGCTGTGGCTGCTGGCGGCCGTGTCAGACTGACGGCTAACGCGGAGTGACAGGCTGACAGCGCACAGAGAACAGCTCCTCATGCGTGCAGACACCTGACAAGCCCTGTGAGCCCCTCACCTCACACCCTCTCAGGCCACACACACCAACCCTCCAACCCTCCCTCCCTCCATCCATCTCATCCCTCTCTCTCTCGCCCCCTTTCCCCAGCTTTTCTTTCCCACATCCCATCATTTTGATCCCCATCCTCGTCTCTCTCGGTCCATTTTTGATCTTCTCCTCTCTCTCATCCCTTCATATCTCCTGCCCTTCCCTCTCTAACCATCCTTCTGTCTCTAACCATCATTCTGTCTCTTCCCCTCGCTCTCTCTCTTCATTAATGCACTTCTATTCCTTTCTTCTTCTATCTTTTCCTCTTCAGCCCCCCCCCCCCCCCCCCCATCTTGGTCTCTTCTCTCAGAGAGAGAGGATGGAGGTGCGGAGGACATGGCCAAACGGGGCAGTAGGAGACTGCTTTCAGCCTCTGGCTTGGGACCTTCTGTTGGTGGATCCCTTCCTGTGCTCCATCTCTCTCTCTTCTCATGCCTCCTCTTGCTCTTCTTCTGTTGCTTGTTTCTCTTCTCTTCTGCACCAAAGAAGCTCGTCCAAAAGCAGTGTGCTGCTACTACTACTACTACTACTTATAACCAGGACAGAGCGCCCCTCAAAGGTCAGTTGCAGTACTGCAGCAGCCCAGGGCAAGAGGTCAGTCCCTGACGCACGTACTGCTCATCCTGACCCCACGCCACAGCGCGCCACTCCGGCGGTCACGATGCGGGCACAATGTGGGCACGGTGCGGGCACCTCATTACAGCATTTCCAGCATCCACCTCCATTTACTGTCAACCGTGAGCCACTTAAACAAACACTCTTACACAAACACCTCAGTGCTGACCTTCGCTACATACTCCAAACACAACAAGGATCTGAGGGATCTGTGGGATGGCACATTTAAACCATGACGTCTAGTAGGAATGACTGGAAGCATTTGCTGAGGTTTGTTTTTTTCCAGATTCAGGAAATCCATTTCAGTCTGCTAATATTAAACTGAATAAATAATTCGGACACACAGGTGTCCAGCCGTGGGTGTAACGCCTGATCCAATGCAGAGAGCAGGGACACATTTGGTAGCTACTGCTGCCCTCTACTGGCAGAGTGTTGCACCACACAACTTCACCAGTATGTTACCTTATTTTGTTTGTATAGAAAAGGGGATCAACTACTTATAATTGGTCAGTCAATGCATATGTTTTCACTGAATGCACCTCATAAAACAGTTCAGTTCTCTGAGGTCAGTTCAGTTGATCATTAAAGTATTTGCAATAACGTGAGACCAATCTTTAGTTTAACTGTAAATGTTACCACACAGGCTGCTCTGGACTTAGCTGACCAATCCTTGACACAGAGGAGCTGTTTCTCACCGGTAGAACCCATATTCTGGCCCCAGCTGTGGCGCAACTGGCTGGGGCACCTGCACCGTACGCCGGCGACCCGGGTTCAATTCCCTCGGTCCTTTCCGGAGCCCACCCCTGCTCTCTCTCTCCCATTAATTTCCTGTCATTTTTCACTGTCCCTACCATTAAAGGCATAAAAAAGCCCCAAAAATATATACTTTAATATATATTCTGATCCACGGGTACTAGGGCTACAGCAGTAAAAACACATGGCAGTGCTGGCCAGAGATGGCTTAATCACCTGTGTTAAGTGCAGAGGTAGAAAGAATATCTGGCAGGATTTTTACTCTCTGGAACTGGGATGTCCACCACTGGCGCTGGCAACAGTGGCGATAAGAGGAAGGGAGGCATCCATAAGATGAATGACTACATATTCACCAGTGACACAGGACTAGTGTAAGGATGGTGAGGACCGAGACAATGGCCCAAACACTAATCATGAAGACACGAGAGAGAGAGAGAGAGAGAGAGAGAGAGAGAGAGAGAGAGAGCAGCTGGTGTGTGTGGTCACTGCTCACAGCGAAGATTGGATGTACAGTACACACACACACAAACACACCCCTCCTCCTCCATTTCCTAAGAGACAGATCCCTCACACACTCCTACTTCAGGCCCTTATTATACAGGAGCATCAATAGAACACCACAGCATGCACACACACACACACACACACACACACACACACACCGAGGAGAGGATCAATGGGATAGGCAAACAAAGACCCCCACTCTCATTAGGGAGATGTCAGGAGTCACATGACACACACTCATGACACACACACATTCCTAACATAACAAACTAATTGCTTCAAAACACAGACGTATTCTCATTAAAACACCAGTCAACACTCACAGGCTGGCTATAGGGGATTGGCCGAGTAATCATAAACAACCTTACTTGCAATGTGGGGACCTCTTAAGTTAATCTACAGCGACACTTTAAGGCAGAAATATTATTGAAATGGACACCAGAACCAAATCTTCAAATGTACATCCTACATAGAAAACAAACCAAAAAAAAAACCCACACCAAAATCCTCACGTATAGCCCCCACAGCAAAAGGGTGACTGATTCCCCTTTTTCAATGCAATCTGCCCAACCCCCCCCCCCCCCCCCCCCCCCAAAAAAAAATGATGCTGAACAGATCACAAACAAAAGATCAATCGGCTTCGCTACCTAACAACTCTTCCATCTCTTTCCTGCGAGCTGATGGCCTGATCAATCCATTGATTAGCCTATTGTAGAAATACGTGTCATGGGACTCCCTGGCGGGTCGAGTAGATCCACATGCGGCACATTCTCATCCGGTGATTCAACACTTCTGACAGCAGCTCCCACTGAGCAGCAGCCTGGAACATTACTGATTACGGACTCACAGTAATACCGTCCGCAGAAATCAGACGTCTTTAACGGGGATGTATTATGCATTGGGCAACCTTTACATTTTCAGCCATTTGATGATCAATGGAGCAGATCTTAGATTTTTTTGTGTGTGTGTGTCAAAGTTCAAGGATGTTTGCTTACTCTGCTTTATTTTATTTTACTTACCTCATATGTTACAGTGTTATCTGTCTGATATAAAATGGTGTTGTGTTCTCAAGTCATCGGTGACTGACCACTGAGAGCACAGGAGCGGCTGTGAGAAGAGTCGCTGTACACAAACTCACCAGCGGGGGGCGACAGGACTTCAGCATCTTCACTGAATTGCCCACGGCAGTGACATGAGCATTTTAACACTGTTCTCAGTACATGCAGAATCTTTCGTGTCAACAATTAACATGAATCCATACACACCAGACAATAGAACACACAGGCACACTCACACACAGAGAGACACATGCACACACAGACGTATGCAGACACACAAACACACACACACACACACACACACACACGTAGCTTAGACTCACCGATTCCATCATTCTGGTCCGAATGGAGGGAGTGGTCTGCGTAGAAACCTACAGAGGTAAAAAAAGAAGGATTTTAGGCGGTTAATTGTGTAACAATGTAGAGATTTATGGTACAATTTCTAGAAATGTAAGGAATATTGGGGTAATTCCAAAGATCAAATGAACTTTTCTCGTTTGATATAAGCATTTTAAATATTGGCCATGTTTTACAATTTACCAACATAGTAAAATGATATTATTAATAGTATTATTATTGGCATTATTGTAAATGACAGCTTTCTTTTTGATAGTATCCTAAGAATGTTGTAATCCTTCATTTAAATGGATACATTTTCACTTAGTCTCCTGAAAAATAAAATGTTTTTTGTCCTTTGCCAAATCATCATTAGTAGCCCAACAGCAACTTATGCTGTTGTAGCATGACTGCCCTACAACAGTATTTAAAAGAGGGCATAAGTTAATCACATTAATGTTACTTCAGCTCCTCGTAGAAACACAATAAAAAAAACTAGTAATAATGTTTTTAACGTCCAGAGGCATAGAGGGAACGCTCCAGTGACATGACAGGCAGAACCGGAGGAGTTCCCTGCTTTCTCACAAGTAGGCACTCAGGAAGCACCCTTCACTGGCTACAAGATTGAGCACCCCATGATGTGTCAATCATACACCTTATCACTCACACTCACACTTAGACAGACACACACACACACACACAGACACACACACACACACACAGACACGTGCCCCTGGTCTGGCACGAGCCATGTTGGGGTGGGCGGCATCCTCTTGGGGATCAGAGAACAAAAGCGGTCCCTCGTGGAGGCCTGCCGCTATTCTCCAGCTCTCTCTGGCTGTGTTTGCGCTGCAGATCAGTGCCTGCTGGGTAGAGGGGGCAGACAAGGGATCTGGACCGGTACGCATCAGAATAGCTCTGACCACCCCCTACCACACACACACACACACACACACACCCTCCCCCGGACAAACCCATCTGCCTGATCCTCTTCTTCCCCACCCTGGGGACAGAGCCATGCCCTTTGTCCCCTATCCACTCGACTCAGCACGTGTGTGTGTGTGTGTGTGTGTGTGTATGTGTGTGTATGTGTGTGTGTGTGTGTGTGTGTGTGTGGTAAGTACATGCGTGCTGAAGTGTTGCATTTAGGAAACTCACTCTCAGGACTTTAAATTAAAATGTACAGTACTTAATTTCCAGATGCACGTAGACTGTCCACTGCCTCAGTGTTTGCCTCTTTGCTTCCACTCAGTGGTGTAGTCTACGTGATACGCAGGACTACGCAGTATACCCATTTAAAAAGCATCACCATCTTAGTATACCCACTTAAAATAGGTAAGGCTAGGTATTAACATTTGGGTTGGTCACAGTATACCCACTAGAACTAACTAGACTACATCACAGTATGCCCACTACAGCTAACTAGACTACAATGCTGCTTCCACTATCAACATATGGTGACTATACTTGCTAAACCTTTATTGGTGGAGCTACAGTACATGTCCACCTGACAGAGTAAAATGCAACTCAAATGGTTAAATAGACTTGAATGTGTGATGGAGGACACCTTGACAATTTGATACAACCACAACAAACCACTTCAGCTATCCTTTTCAGAAGACTTTTTATGTTGCCACTTGGAGTAGCCGAGGACATCAAGCGTTTACTGAAGCACTGGTGATGAAGCTCACAGGCTGGCGAATAATAACGGCAGAGGTAAAAGATGAGCATCAAGGACTCTCCGTTTTTCTGACTGACTTTTTTCCCCTCTAATCTCCGACATCTGCCCAGTAGCCTGGCCTCCACTCCCTGGAGACCATGGAGACGTTCATCTCCTGTCCACTCACTGGTCCAGCCACAGCCCTGCCCCTACGCACAAGCCAGCGCACGCAGACCCACACGAGGCGGGTTAACACGGACACTTTTATTACCATTAGAATCCGGGAAATGGCTTAATCGGATAAAAATAAATGGCACATATAATAAACACATCGATCAGAATAAACTTGCTGATCCGATAGTAGGGGTGCACGATTCAGAAAATGTCACGATTTGATTTGATTTTCAGACACAGGTTTCAATTCAAAAATGGTTCTCTATTCAAGAAACGTTTCGCAGTATACAGTATAATTACTTTTCCCATATCATTGCAGTAGACATACAATTTAAAAGAAAAGAAACACACCAAATAAAATATAGTTTAATACTACTTAATGGCAGCATTGAGTAGCCCAAGATTTATTGTTGTCATTCTGTCCACTCATAAGGATGGCCAACATAAAATTATAATTTTGATGACACTATTTACTACAGGCCTACCTGATGGTAATATATAGCCTGACCAATGTACAAAATAGGGAATCATGTGATGGCCTTCTGATATTGATGCTGACTGAAGAGGAAGGAGTTTGGAGGTAGCTGATGTTTCAGTTGGAAATGAAATTACACCTCTACCTCTCCTCCCAAAGCAACACTGAAGTCCTAGCCTCTCCTCATAAAATGGTTGGCCCTGACTGTTTTTATACTGCGCCAGGACTGTGTAGGCTACATCAATTAGTTTTAAAAGCACACACTCTAAATTGAGAACTAGGACTAAAATTCAGACTGCGCCTTTAAATATGCAACTTGTAGGCTATGTTTTGGCTAAAATTCTCCTCAATGTTACATAGGCTACAAGACTGATGTTTACCGAGCACGCCAAAGTTTTATTTACATTTTTTTACCTATTAGCACTGTCACCATAAGTTTTCTCATGGTGATATAGAAGGCCCTCCCGAAATATTTTTTGGATGGGGTGCCTGGTTCACCAAGGTTAAGGGCTGGACTAACGCCAAATGTGAGGTGTTTGGTAAGCCTAGACAGGCTTTGTGGTTAAAATTCTGAAAACCAGTAAGCCTAGTCTGCCACACCTAACTTCAAGCACAGTAGGCCTAACCTATTAAATTCAATATCAGCAGCATCATGATCATCAGATTGCCCGTTGGATCTTCTCAAGAAAAAGTAAAGCAACATCAGCTATTCCGATCAAAGATTCTAAATCACTTGAGAGCACAGGAATAGAATATACCCCATGTAAACAGACGGCACAAATCTTTCAATCAGAATAGTGTAATCGGAAAGACACACACACACACACACACACACACACACACACACACACACACACACACACACACACACACACACACACACACAAGGAAAGGACTTCTGCAAAAGGCCAGTCTTAGCATAAATCAGTACAGTACTCAGGGGAATCACTCGTTTAAATGAGTCATTAACAAAATATAATATAATATAATATAATATAATATATAACATGACCATAAAATACATTTATTCCAAATGTGTAATATTAACTATATAAAAGACTTACTTTAAGTAAGTTACTTATCTTACTTTCATATCCTACTCAGTTCATAACTATCCAAATGATTAAGGGGGTGGGCATTTTCATCAATCTTCCTATAATGTATCAGAGCTATTAGTTATCCGAAACCGTTTTTAAAAAACATTTGAGTAACCTGACAGTAACAGTATGCATAGCTCAGCCACCCTACCACATGCTGTTCTCTTACCACAATACAGGACTGACCTCTTAAATTAGTACACGCGGAACATGAGAGTCCACAGCATGACAAACCCCCCATCTACTGACCCACCCACACAGCACACGCTACTATGAGGAAATATCTGCTGGAAAGGGCCAGGCGTTAGCATCAATCAGCACAGTGCTCGGGGGAATCACTTGTTTATGGCAAGAGGGCCTCATTTCCACAGATCCCCTTTTCTTGCCCAGTCCGCATGACTGCTCAAAAGCGCGCGCACGCTAAACAAATCTGGCGTTCGTTCGGTGAAGAAACATGAAGAGAAGAACCCTCCTAAGACTTCAGCCTGAAGGCCTGACGTTAAAGACTTGTTTTCCTGCAGCGCACGCACAGTGGTGTGGACGGCTAGGCGGGCGGGCGGGCGGCCCCAGCCGGAGTGGCTAATGGACGCGGGCCGATCTGCAGGCGCCATCTGGGGTGCACAGCATGCGCCCTGCTGCCAGCATGGAGGCCTGCGCCCGCACGGCCCTCTTCATCAATCACCGCCTGGTGAGAGTGAGACCAGGCTCATCAGTCAGGCCCAGCGTACCCCTTACAGGCGCGCACACACACACACCCTGCCCCTCTGTCACACACACACACACACACACACCACTGGCCAGCAGCATATGTTCTCTAACAGCATGCACACAGTAAGCAGCACACAGGGCATCCCTTTCTCCTCCCCTCTAATTTTCTTCCCTCTTGCACAGAAACATACACCATACACACAAATGCGCACACACACACACACACACACGGCTAAGTCTTGTGCTACAAATAAAATCAAGATTTACTTGATTTACACTCTCCCTTTCTTTTTCCCTCTCCCTTAAGGAATTGATTAACAAGATAAGCAAATGTCTGTCATGTTGGCCTGTATGCATCCCATACATCAGGGCGATGTCCAGTCATCCTGTTACTCACTATCAGAGAGCACCATGACCTACGGCCATTTACACGCTCAAC
The DNA here is from genome assembly GCF_963854185.1 of Sardina pilchardus. NCBI lineage: Eukaryota > Metazoa > Chordata > Actinopteri > Clupeiformes > Clupeidae > Sardina > Sardina pilchardus. Next base: position 28,067,109 of record NC_085007.1, read on the forward strand.
CTGACCGACAACATCTGCCATAGAGAGAGGTGTCGTATGCCAACACACACAGACCCCACAAGTCACAGAGTGAAACTTAGTCCTTCTTAGAGCGTCTCTTCATCCCTTGAGTCATCCCAACACACACACACACACATTTCTATCCCAGCTTGGCCCAGATGGCCATGGTTCCACATGGGCGATGAAGAGGTACGGCGAAAGAGCACTTCATCTGCAAAGAGCCATTCATACCTGTCAGACAACTCCTTATCTAGTCCTTATGAGAGAGAGAGAGAGAGAACAATAGAGAGAGAGAGAGAGAGAGAGAACGATAGAGAGAGAACGATAGAAAGAGAGAAAGAGAAAGAAAGGTATGGAGAAAGAAAGAAAGAAAGCAAGAAAGAAAGAGAGTAGCGCTGTAGCTGCCTGACCGCTTTAGCTGCTGGAACGAGTAACTCGAGCTGGGGGGGGGGGGGGGGGGGGGGGGTTAAGACTTCCCAAGCTGCACCTTGAGGACAGTAGTGGCAACGGACATGTGGCCACAATGGAGACCTGGGGCCTATTGCACAAAACTAGGATAAGGGATTAACCCGGGATATCTTGGTTATCCTGGCTCAATTTATCCGTGATCCAGTTGCACAAAAGCGGGATAGGGGGCAGCAGGATATGTTATGGTATAAGTTACCATGGCGATTTATTCTGTGGAGCTAGCCTGCTCCTGACCAGGCTAACATCCAAGATAAGTTGATTCTAATGGTAATTACATTATCTGATTGGTTCAGCTAGCTGTCATTCAAATGAGACCTCCACATGATTTTTTTTTAAAGAGCTGTAGATTCCATTTATATATTATTTGCTACACGCATTTACTCGCAAAACACAGCAGAATGTCTGCCTAATACCATATGGATGTCATTTAAATTATGGTGGCCTTATAATTAATAACATAGCCTACTCGTTGTTTGCTTCTTTTTTGACAGATGTTTGATGAATAGGCTGCTGTAGGCTAGTAGTTGATTGGAAGTGGAGGGGACATTTTTCGAAGGTGTTTTCAACTAATTCGGCTTTTAAGACAAATTAAAATACTTTGTGCATCTTTGCGGTGGCAAAGCGCTTCCTTAATGACGTTGCGTGCCGAGACAAGGAAGCTCTCACACGTGGGTGCATACATACATTTGCATTCAGTTGATCTGCCACACCTACTCCCGCTATGTAACAGAAATAATCATGATCCCCCATCCAAAAAAGTAAAACTTTACCTCGTTGTTAGTCTATATCAAAAGCGGTTGTTCACTTTGTGTGCAAGACGCTATTTTTCGCGTCTTTTTTATTCCAACCGCGAGTTATTTGGGGGAGAAACGAGAACGCGCACATACACCGAATAACTTACACCTGGCTTGATGAATTCGTGTCTGCTCATTAGGGATGTCACGAGAACCGATACTTGCGATACCTCTCGATTCTAAAATGAAAAAACACCGGCGATGCCTATTTTTTTGAAGCACCGTAAGCACCGACGCCAGCATAAGCATCGGTGCTGCGACTCTTCCGGAACTGATGGGGGCAATACAGTGTTTCCCTTATCGGCTAATTTGTGGCCATGCGCCACAGTTTCAGCACCGGCCGCCACATATTGCGTTTGGTTACTTTTTTATTTATTTATCTATTGTTTAACGCTATTGAAAAACACGCAACATTCGTTAAGCTGAATTTCCTTTCCCTGCTCTCCCTCTCTGTCACTCACGCGTCTGTCTCTCATGCAGGGGCGGAGTGGGACACAAAAATCCACCGGGAATATTCTGACCACACCGGCCCCCTACCGAACCAAAAAAATGCCAGCACCACGCATTCTTACATCTCTACCTTGCCCTCTCCTTGGGCCTGCTCCTGCACCTCCTGCTGCACCTCTCACTGCTTCTCTAACTGTTCCTGCACCTCCTACTGCACCTCTCACTGCATCTCTCTCACTGGGTGTGCTCTTCTCCCTGGGCCCCTTGTTCTTACTCTTCCTCATCCATATATTACAGTATTTGTCTTTTTCTGTTTCTGTTTCCAAAAACATCACCTCCTCCTTCAAGTGTAAATGTAATAGAGAGAAATAACCCCTGCCACTGAGTCTAAGACAGACTGGAATCAGCTGTGGTTGGCCCCATACCCAATATAAATCATCCTTGTGCCAATTATTCAATTGTTTGTTTATTATCAGCTGAGATATATTGTTTTTGAACTGATACCATTGCAGAAGCAGAGGTTAAGGTTTGGAATATTGTTTTAATTGTGGGGTGTTGTGTGTTAACATCTGTAAACTAGAATGCATTTCCCGGTGGGAAAGTGCGAAGTGTGCTTGCTCCGACGCGCCGCGAAAGCGCTCCAGCAGGAGATGCGACCGCTCGCCCTCAGGTCAAAACACTAAAGTTTGGCCAAGACGCAAAGCTGCTTCGAGTTTGGCGGCGTTACCCTCGATTGCCGAATTCTTACACTGACGTGACGGGTTGCCTAGGTTCATCAGTGGAATGTCCCAGAGCACCTCCAATGTAAAAATGTGGATGTCATCCCAAAGATGTAAAGAGATATGAGACAAAATGCATTTTTGCTAATTGCGACCCCCCTAGTGGCCAAATTACACCAAATTTACTAAGGCTACTTTGGATTGTGTCCAAAATCATCCCACCAAATATGGTCTTGACACCTCAAAGCGTTTCCGAGATTTGACCTCACTTCCTGTTTGGAGGCTTCGCCATCGAATTTGATTGGCTGCCATGGGCGAATGCTTTGATGTATGGAAATGAAATGTACACCTCTAAGGTCTGTAGACCTTGTGTTGAATTATGTATGAGTTGTTCACGTGTAGCCAGCATGAAACACGTAACCAGTGAAAGAAGGAAGGAGCCTAAGGAACTAGGCATGTTTCTAGAACAAATACGAGTAATGTTAGGAGAATTGCAGGAATATCTGCTGATTACTCACTGTTGAGTAAGTTGCAATGTGTTATAGCCTCAAATTGATGGTAGAATAAATAGGACGACTCACCTGTTCAAATGGTGTAATAGGATCAAATTTGGTGTTGATATGTCAAAGCAACCAGGCTGTTACTGGTTAACATGTCTGAATATGAAATAGGGATGGCGAAAACTACAAATTTTCTTGACCGACCACCGAGGCTCATTAGCCGGTTGAAACCGGTTAACCGATTCGTTTAAAATAAATTATGCTATTTGAAATAACAGCCACGCAATTTCCCAACTCTCATCTCTCTGTCCCCCGCTCATAAGCTACACACAGCCCCGGCGCCGCCCTTTCACTCACGTCACTTTTTTAAATCCCCTACAGCACCAAACATGAGTCCTGCAAACCAAGGAGCTTGTAAGTGGAGGACAAATGGTTCCTTCGCTCCGAAAATGGTTTGGGTACAAGGTGATCGCGTTGCAAATAAAGGCGTTTGTCTAGCGTTGGAAGCTCATTTGAAGCTGAAATGGCCGCGGCTCACTTATGAAAATGACAGCTCCGAAGAGACGCAGCTTAGTTTGAGGAAGTGCTAACAATAATAACGAAAGATGATCATTACCTTATCTGTTACCATTGATGAACCTTCCTGAAATGTTGATGTAATGTCTTTCCAAATCTAAGCCCATCTTATGCGGAAAGTTGCCTAGACTGCAACACGATAAAACCAATGGATAAAACAGCGCACTTCCAGATTGCAAAAGACGCACCGGCCACCGCTGTGACCTCGTACCAAATGTTTTTATTGGTTTATTACGTAGCCTAGCCTACAAGCAGGCGAGTTATGAAAAATTGAGTGTGAGGGATAATTTGTTAACTTCACGAAAAAAAGATCTTCTTGGAATGAGATGGCTAGCTGTAGTAACGTTTAGTCCACTGTCTTTAGGCTAATTTAAAGATGCCTCTTTTTTTTTTTTGTTAACCGACTAGCGACAACTTTGGTCGGTTAACGTGGATACGGTCAACCATCGGTCAAACAGTCACCGGGTTAACATCCCTAATATGAAATCGATTTTGGATTGGTTGCATGTGATAAAAGCTATGCCATTTCCTGTCCAGACAGCATTCATATTCAGAAATACTGTACACCGGCAACAAGGCACACACACACACACACACACACACACACACACACACACACACATATACATATACATAATATATATGTATATACTGTATGAGCAATTCCATGCAAAACTGTCAAGTCCATAACCCCACACAGCGTCAAACTATGATGTGGATGATGATTTCTTAAAAGTTTACCATTTCGCTCTTCTTGTTTGTACAACATATTCAATGACATTGTTAACTTAATCATTTGCATTATATAAATGTAACCTATTTTTCCACCCTTATGTCTCAACATATACTATACACATAGTCACATTCATAAACATAAACAGGATCCTAGGTTCTCAATTTGCTGGACTCACTGTCTACCATAAAGTTAAAGAATAGTAATAACAGAAGAAAAGGTAAGAAGATGTTGATAGCGTGATTAACTAGTGTGGTGCCTCCACTGAAGAATGTCTTTACCACTGCTCTGGTGGAAATATGCAAATCCTCAGAAATGTCAAGTGACTACAGTTACTTCTACCTGCTTTGATATAGCTTATCCTAAATGAAATACTATGCAATGCAAGCATCACAAAACATTTATTGTATCCTTTGTTTTTAACTCTTAGAATTCAGTTCAGTGTGACATAATAAAATGAAAGTACAAAAACAGTTTTTAAACCCCTTTTTAAAAGTTTAAAACTTTAAATGAAATCTCAATTAAGGATTACGTAGTTCTAAATAGTAACTGTGTGGTAATAATTCACCTGTACCACCCATAGCCTAAATTAATTAAATTGTTCATTTAAATGTTAAATGAACAATAGTTAAATGAAACACACAGTAATACTTTCTATAACACTTTGTGTTGGATGTAATTAATTGAACCTAGAATTGTTAACTGCTATACAATAAGTGGGCCAAACTTCACAGTTTAAGTCTCCACACATAGCCTAAGCTTGCCTACTGAGTCTAAAAACATAGCTCCCACTTTCCTTAGCTGGAGGGGAATTCTGAGATTTCTCCCTAAAGCAGAAACTATTATTTTTACCTAATTATTATTACTATTATTATTGGGGAGGTTATAGGTTTGCACTGATTCGGGTAGGGTAGTGGCACTATACTGGATGGTATATCAGTTAGAATAGGACGGAGAAGAGATGGGGTTTAACTTTGTATTGTTCCAGCAGAGACATTCAGGATTTCCATACATACAGAGAAATATAGGTAGATGGCTATTTATATAGATATATAATATATCTGCAGCATACAGAAATGCATTGAATACTAAGCTCATTAAACGGAATTGTAAGCCAGGACACATATACAGCAACGGCAACGCTAACCCCTTCAAGAAAGAAAAGAAACCTTTTTGTTCGTGACTAAAGTTATTATGTGGTCAATTACGCCATCTAGCGGCGTAAACGGTACTGTGTAATAGAGTTAACTCGCACAGGTACAAACTTCCTCCAGTCGGAGATTGTTAATGAGGGCTATCTTTTACTGTCTATGGGGCTAAAGGACTGTATTGATTGATTGTGTTGCTTGGGTGGCGTCAGTTAGAACCAAAGATCATAGAGCGCTAGACTCTTTGGTTAGAACACCGGTTGTGAAGCAGTAGTTTCTCCTTAGTTTCTTTATTGGGTTTTCTTCCACCATACAACAGCATGATTAAATGTATAATGTATAGTGGTCTGTAAAGAACCAAATAAACTGTCATTAATATGGTCACTAAATAAACTGTATCGCTATCTCTCATTCTATGAGCACAACTTCTCACACAAGTAACATTAACAGGCTTTCAAACCCTTAATGCTAATTCTCCGTTTAGCATGCTAAGTCCTTGCATATCAACGTGAAAGATACATCCCACTCCCAATACACATGACCGAAGGTTACGTTCACTTACTTTTGTTGTCATACACGCACACAACTTCAACTTAAGGTAATTGGCAGTAAACTCACTCAAAACTAACGTCATGAACTTCACCAACACTGTGGTAATACTATACAAGTTCTAGATCTAACGTCTCTAATGATCTAAACATCAAACTTACTTTTCGTCAATGATTGCATCTCTGAATGTCAAGGACTGGATTATACTCAGGATAACTGCAGGAATTGTCTGAGGGTAAATTAATTATCTCTTTTTTCAGTGCACAGCCGTCTGCTCATCATCACAACAGAAAACGAAACTTAACAGGAAAACAAGCGACGTGATTTACCCAGAATGCTCGAAGTCAATATTGCATAGGCTATAACAAGAAATAAAATCTCAAAACATCACAAATATATCAAACGATGTCCTGTAATCATTACAATCTCCTAAATAGTAATTCATTACGAAGAGAAACTATTGCAAATGGTCAAAAACAAAACACCGTCACAGTGAAAGCTCGTGTGATTGCCACCATAAATAGCACCTGGACATCAGTTCGTTTTAACAACGAGTAAGTCCGTACTTGCCTCTCGGGGCCATGGCGTCGTTAAGATTTACCCAGTCTCGGGATGAGACATCGTTGCGGACAATCTAAATCGGTCGTGAGCATGCGTAGATGTATACTCTCTCAGTCAATCAGCTCAGACGCAGACAGTGGTTGCGGTGTAATGGAGCTGGGCTAAATAGTGGTACAAAAGCTCCTGCATAATGGAACTCGTGCCAGGTCCTTTTGCAAGAATTGGCATACTTTGATTTTTTTTTTTTAAATATCAACATTGTATCTTAAATCACTCTGGAACGTCCTTTTGGCATTACTTAAGCAATTTAAGGTGAGCTATTCTGCGTAATAGTATACATTCGCCAACACACACGTTTTTGCTAATTATAGAGCCATCAAAAGACCAAATAACACCAAATTTATTGAGGGTGCTTTGGATGGGATCTCAAGTCATCCCACCAAATATGGCTTTCATACGTCACAGCATTTCCAAGATAGGCAAACTTCCTGTTTGCCGGCTTCGCTTGCTGAATTTAATTGGTTGTCACAGGCAAACGCTTGAACGTTTGAAGGCGAAATCGAGGCAGTTGATCCGCCTTGGTCTGTAGATCACGCGTGCCAAGTTTCATGACGATCGGATGAACTATGCGGCCAGAGTCGCTTTACTTTGACTTTGGACAAAATTCAAAATGGTGGAAAATCCATCATGGCGGAAAATGACGTCACATGGTGCGTTGGAATCAGCTAGGTCAGAGGATTCCAATGGTATAAGTTTTATCAAAATCGGCCATACGGATCAAAAGTTACGGGCATGAACGCGTTTTCCAACTTTGACCAGTTGGTGGCGCTATAGCGTGAGAGTGGCAAGCATGAAACCTGGTGGTGTCAATCAGGGTAGTCTCCTCTACCAGCATACCAAATTTCATGACTTTATGTCTTACGGTTTGGGCTACAGGTGGAAAAATGTGTGGGCATCAGCGCTCAAAAATCGCTTTTCCATTCATTCCTATGGGAAAAAATCGACCGGAAAAACTGGAATAACGGGAGAACGACACGCCGTATCAAAAAGCTGTATACAAGCCACCATCCTCGCATCAGGACCCACGCGTGAGAGGTGGAACGGCGTCTCTAGCTCTAAATCCCTAGGACAAGATAGGGAGACAAAAGTTGGACTTGAGATAAATAAGTATATGAAACGCACGGATAACAATAGTGTGCTTTTGCAAGCACACTAATAATAGAAAAACGATCCATAATTTTGTTAAGAGGCATAACTTGTCTGCTAAGAAAATGTAAGGATGGTTCACTGCCTACATATTGTGCGAAAACGACATGAAATGTGTGAATGGTATGGCCACAAAAGACGGATGCTGTGCTAGTTGGGAGACTTAGAGTTTTGAAAATGTGACAACTGTTTGGACAATTCACGCTATGTTAGCCACTGAAAAAAACTGTAGGCTAAGCCATTGATTCGTTTGAAATGTAAATGAGTTAACTAGCTTGTGATATTTTCCGTCTAGCAATAGTAACGTAGTTGAGCTTTGTGTCAGTATTTTTCATTCTGTCAAATTTACCTGCACTCGTTGATGGCCGTGGACTTGGCTACGGATACATCTGTTTTGAGCATTTAGATGCATGCTCCTCCAGCAGTCGCTTCTTCTTAATTCTGCCCTTTTCAGTCCCCTCTTTCTCGTCTTTCCTCTTCTTGCCTTCCATATTAATCACGCAAGCACCTGCTAATCCGTTCACTATCAAAACGCTACGTTCACTGATACAGGCTAAAGGGCCATGCCATTAAAGGAGGGGCCGCTCATCTATCCCCCTACATTTCTGTAATAGACTTGACCTAGCAAACGTATTTGCGATTCCCAGGAGGCTTTGCTGTTCTATTTTGAATTTATTTGTGACCAAAAGAGTTAAATAACACTTTAATAATATATGAACAATTAAATCAAGACACCCAAAGGCTACATACCAATGCACTGATGAGAGAAAACTGAGATGAATAGGCCTGTAATTAATATGTAAGGTAACCATGACTAAGGTATATATCGCAACTGAATGGTTTATCTAGTAGTTGGCTTCCTAAGTTTGATAAATGAACTTTGGGTGACTTCTTAGGGGACTGAAGTTCGACGAAGAAACTCTTATGATAGTAAAAAAATATGCAGGGCTACTAGCGGCCGTTCAGGCCCATCATGGGCTAAATCAAATGCAACGTAGGCCGGCCGGCCTGGCGGGATATGTCCCGAATCTCCCGATTACCACTCCGCCCCTGCTCTCATGCACACACATATGCACACACATATGCACACACACACACACACACACACACACTCCCCTCCGTGCACACAGCGTCTGTCTCCATGAAAACAACCAGGTCATTTCTGGAAGTGTTGTAGCCTACTGATGCACCTGACGCTGCCCGGGTGGAAGCTAGTTCTTCCACAACTTTTGTAGACTATGCGTGCAACTTTACCAAATAGTAGAAGTAAACTCGTCCTCCTTGGCCCGCTCTCGTGCGTGCTCAATGGACACCCGACCACGACATGCACATAATCCAAATAAAACATTCACAATCGTGAACGCAATGACGCACAGAAGACGACTAGCTAAATTGCTATTTAAAATCCGGTTAGCATCATTAGCAGGCTATGGTGCAGTAGGCTATTTGATTAAAACTCTTGCGTTCAAGACTGACCATCTCAATACCAATGTTTTTCAACTCCAAGACTTAAAAGGGCATGTCCCAAGGAGAAAAAGTAGCTTACCTTGACACTTAAACACATGTGGGGAAACTGAACAGTCCAACCAGTAAGCTTAGCCTGCTACTTTGTTTACAATATTTTGAGGCTTCAACCAGACAGCTGAATTTAAGAGGTGGAGTTGTAATATATGAATAGTAGGCCTAGGCTATAATCTGCATAAAGTTTGCTGTTATGAAGATCAGACATTTCAGTATGTATAAATAGTTACAGAATGTGTGTGTGTTTCAAATAAAGACTTTACATCTTGTAAAAAAAAAATCACATTATGAAAGCAGAGCGATAAAAAGGCAATGCAAGTTGTTGGTTTTTATACAATCCATTATGTGATATGCTCGCAATTGGATATTGTATTCTGTTATGCTCTGTATGTTTTGAAATTATATGTCAGTAGGCCTATTCTTTTTTTTCATCAAATATTTCAATAGAGAAATTCATTAAGTAGGCCTACATGGGATTTTAGAAAATCCTTTTTTTTTTAACATAGTATCGAATTTGGCATCGAGAATCGTGTAATTTTACTGGTATTGGCACCGACTACTGATTTTTTGGTATCGTGACACCCTAGTGCTCATCCTGGATTGATCTTTGTGCAACCAATTCAGCCGGTATGCTCTTGTTTAGGATTCAGTGATCGCGGCTCAGTAACTTATCCCGGATGTCTTAATTCTGCTTTTGTGCAACGGGCCCCTGGCTGCCACTAATAAGAGAATGAAATCAACAAAAACATGAAATAGTCATCTGTGCGCGCCAATACTACAGTCTAGTCTACGAATCTGTGCAGTCAAGAGTCAAGACTGTATCTGGCATCTCCAAGTCTCCTTTTACGGTCATCATCAAAGTTGCCGGGCCAGTCTGGGCCATGGTGCGCTTGGCCAGGCGGCTGCAACGGGCCCTGGGGCTCAGCACCAGGAGGACTCCTCCGTACCCTGGGAGCATCTCGGCTGGTCTATCCAGCAATGATCTTTACAGAACCTCGGTGCCTCAAATGTGATCACTGAGATAAAAGAGATGGAGCCGAGTCGACCCACCTATTCGGAGAAAATTAAGTTAATCACCCTTCCTGCCTGTACCAGCTTGCAGATCTTGACTGTGCTGTTGCTGCTGCTGCTAGTGTGTGTGTGTGTGTGTGTGTGTGTGTGTGTGTGTGTGTGTGTGTGTGTGTGTGTGAGTGTGTGTGTGTAACAGTCAGAGACCGAGTCTGAAGAGATGCGGGGGAAGTGGGAGTTAAATGAAATGAGCATTCCACAGCCAGGTCAGAACTAGTGTGACAATATCCCCTCTCCTCCCTCCTGCCCCCACCCCACCACCATCACCACCTCCACCTCCACCTCCACCACCATCACCTCACTGTCTCTGCTCACCCCAACACACCCCAACACACCCCAACACACCCCAGCCCTAGCCGTAGACCCAGCCCAAGCCCCAGCCCCTCCAATTCACATCACCTCTCAGGAGACAAACCAGACAGGCAGAGCGACAGTGCCCAAGGCAATCCAGCGGAGTGATCCTTATAAAATAAGAGCGCAATACGCGTCGGGTCCTCATAAACCGCCAACGGCGGGGTGAGCGCCAGGTCAGCGCCAGCCTCCTTTGATCATGTGACCTTTAAATGACATCACAGGGGGGTACGGCTCTACAGTTAGAATGCATGAGGGACACGGAGAAGGCACTTAACCAGAGGACACGGGCCCGCAGCAGCTCACTCCAGCGCAATAAGCCATGCAACACTGAGCTCCGGGATCTCAAAGCTTGTTGCTTTGACATGATCGCTGTATCATTTAGCCATTTAGCACGTGTACGCCTGTGTGTGTGTGTGTGTGTGTGTGTGTGTGAGAGAGAGAGTGTGTGTGAGAGTGTGTGTGTGAGTGTGAGTGTGTGTGTTTGGGGGGGCTAGCTGAATGTGGGCCCTCTTGTTCTTGGCCGTAGTGGTCAATCTGTGGCTGAAGCCAGCAGCTTGCGTGGGGTGAATGGGCCCCATTCTAAGGGCCCCCTGTTCCAATGATCACCCCGGTGACCTAGCGAATGACCCCTCACCCTCCGGCCACTGCTCAGCGCACAGCAGTAGTATGTGTATGTGTGTGTGTGTGTGTGTGTGTGTGTGTGTGCCTGACCTAGCGAATGACCCCTCACCCTCCGGCCACCGCTCAGCGCCGCACGGAGCGCTGCCCTCTCTCTGTCCCCAGGGCTCATTGGTCATCCTCAGACGGCCCCTCTGTCACGACACACACACATACGCACGCACACACACATACGCAAGCACGCGTGTGCGCACACACACACACACACACACACACACACACACACACACACACACGTGCACACACACCCAAGTTCATAACTGTGACATGTCAATTAACCTCTTGGATTTGCCAGCTCGCTGTGGAAGAGAGATGGCCTAGAGCCGGAGGCAGGAGTGCGGGACAGAGGAGCCTGGACAACCCACTCAGCTGGACCCGGGGCAGGTATGAGCGACGCGCTTTCCTCCCTCTCCATGGCGCCCTCCGAAGACATCCCTGCGGTTCTGTCCAGTGGGTCTCAAGAATCTCAAAAATGCAACGAGGAGCTGAACGCAGGGAGTCCAAGTAACCCCAGCAGGTCCATCCAGAAAATTCCAAATGTGTCCTTCATACCTCTTTATCTCCACTACTTTCCCCAAACACCTCCATGTGTGCTTGAACGTAAGCAGGCACACACACACACACACACACACACACACACAAACAAGAGGTCAGGCCCTGGTCAGGGGCAGCAGAGGAGGGGGTGTTTATGATGGGGAAGGGGAGGCTGATGTTATTCCTCTGCACTGAGTGACAAGCTCAAAGAGGCATCTTCTCTTTCAACATAAAAGGGCGGGAGATTTACGAGCGCTGGCCTGGCTAGCGTAGCCTTCACACTGACTGGAGATGCCTGCAGGGCCACTCTGATCAGAGCGTGATATGACGCCGGGTTAAAGCCTGCAAGAGGGCCGGGCTGAGATGAAAAACAATCAAGCCATTGCTCTACGGGCATAAAAGCACATGTGTGTGTGTGTGTGTGTGTGTGTGTGTGTGTGTCTGCTGTTTATGTGAGTGTGGGTATGTGTGTGTGTGTGTGTGTGTGTGGAGGGGGCGGTATATGGGGTCTAGGCTAGGGAGATCAAATCAACATCCACATCAAACTCATCTACCTAGAAATACATCTACTTCAAAAGCACATCTAAAGCACCTTAAATCTTGTGTAAGCATATGGTTTGGTCATCATTAGCCAACCCAACGTCTTACATTTACACTAAGGTGAGCCGAGGTCCATTTCGTATTACAGGAGGTCAGTGTGGAGGTTAGGAGAGCCAGCAGCTGCGGTGTGAAACTCAGTCGGGTGATGGGCCGCTGTGTTTGAAATTCCTGCATTCCTGCCGGATTCCTACGGGAGAGAGCCCTCAAGCTGTACGCTTTTGGCTGTTGACTGAGAAAAAAATCCACTGTCTGAAAGGGAATCCAATGCCATTTCTACCCAAATAAGGTTGGCTCATTTGTCTACTTGTCTAACACACACACAAATCTCGACACTACTTCGCACACAAGATGTACAGAAGCCTAAAGGCAGCATGATGAGGAACAACTTGGTGAATGTTTTTGGTAAGTCCGTTTTTAATATGTACGTTTGATGGTGGCAGTTGGAGGGAGCCCATCTGTTTTTAAAGCCCTATTCCCCCACTCTCCAGCCATCTGAACTCTCCTTCCTCCCAAAGTCACCTCAGAGCTCAGCACCTCCTGGAACACACTCCCTCCAAAGCAGGAAATGAAACCTGAATGAAGATCAAAACAATCCAGGACTTTTTATGGCCCACTCTACCCCCCAAAAAAGGAAAAGCCACAGAAAATCACACCCCTGGCCAACAGCCAAGGTTGAGGTGAGCTTACAGTTATCAAAGTCAGAAGCAGGGGAGGAGGAGGAGGAGGAGGAGGAGAAGAAGGAGGGGAGGAGGAGAGGAGGAGGAGAGAAAAGGGGCAGATTTTTTTATGAGAGGAGAGGGGAAGTGCTTTGGCTCGCTCTCCTGTTCATAGTGATAAATCTTGAGTCACTGTGAGTGCCTGTGTGTGTGTGTGTGTGTGTGTGTGTGTGTGTGTGTGTGTGTGTGTGTGTGATAATGCTGGGGAGGGCAGTGTGTCGCAGCCCTTCCAAGTTCATTGTTTTATTGGGGGACCCGTAAATGCCTCCCTCTGGCCAAAAATCTAATCAAGCCACAGAGTGTGTGTGTGTGTGTGTGTGTGTGTGTGTGTGTGTCAGTGAGGGCTGGCTTTTACAGCCCAGTTTTTTTTAGAAATCACAGCCTGCCGACAAAAGGGCCGGTATGGGATTGCAGCGGTCATTGTTACCGTACCAACTGGCTACAGATCCTTTACAGTACCATGCTCTCACACTCTCTCTCACACACACACACACACACACACACACACACACAGACAGACACACACACACACACACACACTTTTATATGACCCTAAAATACAGCCTTCTGCTGCTCCATCTCCCCCTCAATACTTGTATTTGATCCCAATTGCTCCAGCTGCTGGTCGCCAAACATTAATGATGTACTGAGACAGAGACATAATAAGGTTGCACTAAAACATTGCATGTTTCATGCCAGCACGTGTTAGTGCTACAAGACCCTTACATGGTTACAAATCACACAAGTTATCACTCCAACTGTGTCATTTGGACTACTGATAAGGTCATACAAACTTTTGTTAATCCTGCTCGGTTAGACAGGGAGAAAAGATGTGTGTGGAAGGGGTGAAAAAGACTTTTCTCAATGTCCCTGTTTTTCCCCTCACCATAAACAATTCAGCACACACACACACAAACACACACACACACACACACACACACACACACACACACACACACACACAGGTAAGGATGTCGTGGGTCCAGAACATCCTCGGTGTCGGGCAACACGTTGCTTTTGTCTCGCTCTCAGAGGAAGAGGAGTGTCAGTCAAAGGCTCGCTCACCTCGGCGGCCCTCAGCGGCTGCTTTGTCAGCGGGGGTCAGGCAGCGGTGAGGGGTCAAGGCTGATGACTGCACTTGCACACACTGCTGTGCACGCTCGCGCTGCACACACACACACACGGCCAAATGGGAGCCGTGCACTTTTCCCATGGCAACACAGAGGGCTCTCCTATTCAGCCGCCGCAACCTCACACAAAGGTCAGCCAAAGGACTTGACTGCGGACAATGGTTCCTGTCTGTGAGAGTATGTATGTTATGTGTGTATGTGTGTGTGTGTCATGTATGTTCTGGCCTTCCCCACCTTCTAAGCAATATGTGTATGTCAAACTAATAAGTAGGATTAAGTCAATTGCCAGAGGCCTCAGAGGTCCAAGAGATACAGAGACCTCAAGGTCTCAACAGAACGGGTTTTCAGCGGAACATGACATCTTTTCCCCTCTCTACCTATTGGCTTTCATGGGAGGCAAATACAATCATGTTGCCAGGTAACCGTTCATCTGCACAACATAGGTGGACTGACCCTGACGTAGCCCTATGGCTCAAGGGCCAGCTCACATCACAAACAAACACAAACACACACACGCGCACACACACTTCAAGACCTCTTTTTGCCTCCGTTGCTGCAGGCCATCTGATTGCTTTTCCACCATATTATGGCCTTCTCCATTGAACTGTCAATAACTCATAACACAAACCCTCTGCAAGTCATTGGCATGCAAAATAACAAGTGAATGATAATGGTTTTGTGGAATTCGTTATTTGTTGAGCAGAATAGTCAGTTTAAAGACCAATGTTTCATGGTTCTAACGGAGATCACTGAAGGAGATCCAGGTTCTGTGCTATCTATTTTTTTTTTTTTTTAAAGCTTAGATCTTCTTCAATACAAAAAAGTGCATTTGTTGGCTCATAAAATTTATATAAAATTAAATACACCAACACTAAGCTTTTTTAAAGTTAGTTGCATGACATATTTCAGAAATCCCTATATTTTATTAGAATTTTCTATCCATCATGACAGAAAGACTCTGGCATGATAAAGCCATTTTTGGGTACAGCAATCGTCTTAGTTTCCTATTAATCCTACCCAGATAGGCCCACTGGTCATTAATTACAACCACGGACATTTAGTGTGCATAGTTCCACTGACAAAAACAACCCAAGAGGGACCTAGGGCCACTACAGGAGTTCCTTCTAGTCCTTTAAAGAAATGCTGTTAATCAAACCAGAAAAGGCCTCAGAGTCCAAGGAAAACAGTATCACATGTCCTGTGGTAGGCTAAAACCATTCGATATACAAAGTAATACAGAGAACCAAACGGCTCACCCAAATGGAGTAAGTAAGTGGTGTTGTCTGAAACTCAGTACGGGTACAAGCGCCATTCCCAAGTGAGGAGCTGGGCCTGCGGATGAGCCGTTTATTTGGGCGGCAGACAGTAAGGGGAGAGAAAGAGGGACGTATGGACAGAGGAGATGGGGAGGGAAGAGAGTTTCCTGCCGAGACGTGATCGCAAAAGGCACTTGATTGATCACCACCCCCCCAACAAACACACACACACACACACACACACCCTGCCCAGAGTCAGCAGAGCAAAACCACGAGGACCACACCCCCACTCCCCTCCCACTGACACCCCCGACACAAACACATACCAGAAACTCTGAACCACCAAGTCTTCCTCCATACTGTATGCCCCCAGTCATTGTTGCTGGTCACTGCAGGGGGGGCAGGGGGCTAAGCCAGCAACAACCTCCTGCACACACACACCCCATCTCAAAAATCCTCTTCAGCCCTGGATCCCTGACCCCCCCCCCCCCCAGGGAAGAGCGGCAACAAGTCCCCACTCCCCACACCCACCCGATCTCTGCCACTGCTGAACTGGCACTGTGGGGAAAACTAAACAGACTCTTCGGCTACATCTCAAACATCTGCCAGGCTTTTTCCCTGTAGGCAAGAGGCAGAGCTCGGAGTCGGACACACACACACACACACACACACACACACACACACACACACACACACACACACACACACACACACACACAGCATGCCACAAGGAACAAATCTGTGACCAAAAACATGCAATCTTGATGTGCACTTATTTTGCTAAAAGAAACATGTACATATTTGTGCATTAAACTCTCAGTGTTGCCATAGAGATTGAACTTTGTTCTAGTTAAGTTTGAAAAATAAAACAAGACATTAGACTTTATAAACATGAACGTATTTGAGCCGCACAATTGCAACATAACAACTCTCATTCAGCCAAAAAGCCAAAAAGCCAAAAAGCCAAAAAGCCACTACTTTACTAAACTACTTCATCATCTCCTCTGAAAATATGCCCACACTGGTATGCAGTGCTGAACTGGGTTACAATAAGGTTAGGAACTAAATGTATTTAACAAATTTGCATAATTCCGTAATTAGTTAAAACATAAAACATTAATACCACAAGACTGAATACAGGCAAATCAGCAGCCATGCACAGCACAAAATATGTTTAAATGTTTTATAGTTTATGGGACATTGCACACTCTTTAAATGTAGGTGAATGTTGATTTTCATTAAGAAATAAATTGAGATGTTCTTCATTCAAATTGTTTTAACAATTGTTTTCAAAATAGTCTCTGATTAGGCCAAACCAAACCATCCAAACCTTAACATTATTTCATGATTGAACTGATATGTAGTGGCATATCTATTGTGGCTCATACTTTGTTGAACAAATATTTCTATTTTGATCAAGGAGGTTTAGGTCTGCCACTGGGCATCAATCAACCCCCCTTTTCTCATTTGTTATTTTCTCTAGCAAAGACTCACGATCTAGTTGCATTTGCTGGAAAAGCTTTCCTATAATGATCTTATCTTGATCTTGTGGAGTCGTGCCTATAATGGTAAAAGACATAAGCCCTCCTGTGACACAGACCAACATCAAACTGGTAGCGCCATTGTTCTTTTTAATTATTTAAGGCTGGTCTATCAATACAATGGATAGACTATCCACCTCCCAAATCAACAGAAAATTCATAACAAAAACGAATTTACTTTTAGCTGAGACTAACAGAACGAAAGTGATACAAAAAGGTATAGGTTTACTTAGGTTGTCTAACCATTTTCAGGATAAATGTATTGAGAAAATCTATTGAGACAGATTTCCCCAAAGAAAGCAATCGATACAGGCGACAGAAACGTGGCAAAACATTTAACCCGAGCGAGTTTGTTACAGCGCTTGCAAGTTGTCTTCTGTTCTGACATTTACCAACTAATAATAAATGCATTTCAGAAATTGAGTTGAACTTCAGCCAGAGTAAATAATCTTACACAGACGGCTAGTCATATCAATCAAAATAGCGTACAACGTGATAAATGTAACTTATAACGTTACCACCACTGATAGTAGTGCAGGCTATTATTAGGCTATTATAATATTTTTATTCGTAGGCTATTTCAATGATTAGTCGACTGATAACTTGGATAAATACTCCAAAGATAACATGGATGCATTGTATTCTAGTCTGTGAAAGCAGAGTGATACACCAGTAGCCTACCGCAGGACAATTTGTGCATAAAAGCATTGTCTGTCACTGTTACCATTTTTTGCATGTCACATAAAATATAGTTAGTTACATGACCGGACACGTCTTTCCTCTCATTTAGCTGCAGAATTTCCATTCTCGGTTTGGTTGTTAGTGTCGAGTTGCGTGGTGCAGGGCGTCGCGCTCAAGTTCAAAAGTTCACATTTTACGATCTCCAGAGATCCTATAGCTACAGCCTTCCACATAAAAACATTCCTATAGCTCTTTATCTAGTTCGTATGTGCCCCAATCACAGTAGCTTAAACCGTTGCTACATTGAAATACAATAGGCTACATAACTGTTACTTTCACGTGTTTCTGAACTCGAATGCTCAATAACTCGGATGCACGTCTACGTAATCGTATAGGCCTGTCTTTTGGGGAGTAAGGTCTGTTGTTTAGTTGACTTGCCTTACGTCTTCAGTTAGAATATCCAACAAGTTGTCCGGAAAATATGTTCACTATTGCTGGACGCAAATAAAATAGGTGGAAAACACAGCCTGCTATAGACAACCTGTCTGGTGATGGTGAGTCTGCTTTAATTAACCTAGTAAGAATTTCGTTTTTAAACTTTCCAAATTGGCGTTCATCCCTTAAACAGTTACAAATAAGCATGCTGCACTGTTGTAAACTGACTACGTGAACTGCAGGGTTACATTAACCTAGTTTAGACTCGCTGCAAATTTAGGTAGGTTCTGAATGACTAGTGAATGAATGAAGCTTGACTCACCACTAATTGCCTTGCTCCGCTCGGCGTACTCAAAACTGTTGGTTCGGTTTTCCACCTCCATACTTCTGTTCTGTATGAGCGCGTCGAAGTGGTCTCTTTCGCCAAAGATTAATTAACGGAAGCTGATTATCTACTGTTTTAACTGAGCGAAATTTAAAAGAAGCTGCGCCACTCCATGTTGCGTATCGCTGTCAGTTCACAGAGCTGTATGTCCGCGCGAGTACGGAATCAAAAACACCTTGCTGTAGTTTTAGCAGTCACGTGACAAAATACCAAATGGGGGTTCTGGGATATGTAGGAGTCTCAAGCATCAGCGCTGCATAACAAAGTCCTTTGCCAATGTGCCCATCTCATTTGCGCTCTTGACGATAATTGGGGCTGTTACACACACATTTTCAATGAGTATTTATTATTTGATTATTATTTAAATGTAACCCAATGTGTCATAATATTGTGGTGTGAAATATGAGCAGATAGTTATATACACACAATACTATATAGGCCTATATATATTGTATATACACTGTAAAAATAATAATTCATCTTACTGCAATAACACAAGTATACATTACTTCCCCTCAGTTGACTTAGTGTGCTTACGAAAAAGAAGTAACATACTAAACTTGCATCGACGGGGTCTAAAACCTGACATCTATTGGCATAGATAGCAATAGGACTGGCTTCTGTTTTCAGTGCATTGTACATTTTATAGCTAATAAGGAAAAAGAATTATATTTAGACAAGGTCTAACTTATCCCCACTGTGAAATGTACAATGCATTGACAACAGAAACCAGTCCTATTGCTATCTATGCCAATCCTTACAGAAAAAAAAACATAACTTGCATGCCAATGAACCACAATGACAACATGTGTGTTTTAATTACTTGTCCTTGTAGCATACCTTTCTACATTCCACAGTGGGGAGAAGTTCACTTTGTCTAAATATAATTCTATTTCCTTATTAGCTGTAGACAGGGCAAAACCCAGAACGATATGATTCAGGTCACTACCAAACATTTCTCAAGTTTGGTAGTGATATAAAAATGTGTGATATAAAATGGATTAAAATGGATTCTATGCAAAAAGTACTAGAGATTGAGAAAAGTTTGGTAGTGACTTTAATCAGATCATTCTGGGTTTTGCCCTGTCTATGTGTAGGCCTACGCAGCAACTCCGGTCGATGTTTCAAGTCCATTACTTCAGCTTTGGCTATTGGCTTTGGCTATGTCTTCTTGAAAAAAGCATTTTTTTAAAATCATGCGTTAGATCATGCGTGAAATCTTTTGTTCTGATTCAGCATCTTTAAGGAGGAGGCGCATGTTTAGCTGTATAGTAACGTTAACATAGGCTACCTGAGATTTAAAATTCTGACCAGATGAAACCTATAGCAAGCCAAGCAAACTCAGTAGCCAAAGATACAATAGTACAGTATATAGCCTATGTATTATTTGTATTATTATCATCATCATCATCATTATTCTTGCTTATTAGTAGTTCTTGTTCAATATTGAATTGTCTGGGTCGGGATAGGGGTGTGATGTAAGTTCAATGATGATTAAATGTGATAAACTTTAATTATTGACACTGAGTGAACTGAATTCAGCTGCTTTAGTTAAACTGTAGCGTACATATTGATAAAACCTTTGCGACCTCCTCTCTATTTGCAGTTGGAAAACCCATCTGAAGAAACCGCAGTGGACACATTCTCGCAATCTCCTCTCTTCAGTCTCGATCACAAACTCTTTATGTTTATGATAGTCATGATTGTTTTTTTGCCAATATATTTATTATAATATTACATATTTATAATAACAAAATAAAATAATAACTTTCCTTTGCTTTATTCTCATTAATTTTACTACTGTACACTTGACATTAAGTACCTTAATGGGAGTAAAAAAGGAGTAAAAGCAACTTTGCTTCAAGTAAGCTTTCCTGGATGTTATGAAGTAAACATTACTAGTGGGTGTTAAGTAACCTGAACACTCAAGTCTTAAGTGGAGCTTACTCAGTAAAGGGTACTTACAGATGTAAAGTAAACATTACCTGGAAAGAAACCAGTTACATTACTCCTTTGAGGCAACGAGTTTCCAACTTTCCACACATTTTTTAAGTAAGCATTACAAATTCTTTTTTACAGTGTATATATATATACAGATAAAATATTGAATCATCCTACAATATTCTCTCACACATTTTGCCATTCAACTATACACAGGATAGGCTGTTTGGTTGGAGTTAAATGCATAGGCTATTGGGTATTTCAGCCCAAAGTTTACAGAGATATGCATTCCAATGGATTTATTCTGATATTCTTCAATGGGCTGCCCCATAATCTCAGTTGCTTTGGTACATTCCTCAAATCATCATTAGTTTATTTCTCGAGACAATTTGTGTAAACTACAACAGGCAGTGGATTGTCCACAAAAGTATGTGACTTGCTGAGCCATGACTGAAAACCTGAAAATGTGTCACTGTTATGAATAAGATTTTTAGCTTCTTTGGTGCATTTCTCAAATCAAATGTTTGCACAACAGTTATTGCATTTCATGAAACAATCAGTGCAAACTGCACCACACTGTGGACCTACAAGAGCATGTATTTTAATCAAAATGTTTTAGTTTAGTTTATGTCTCAAAAGTATGTATAGGCTATGCCAATGACACGGTCAATGCAATCAGAATGATAATTCCTTACAGCATTATGAACAGGATAGGCAAACTGCTTTGTCAATATGGCAGTTTACACGTATTTTCTATTGCAAAAGGGACCAATCAGCACTGTTCATTGTGTGGCATAGCATCTGAAAACTACAAAGTTACATCGTGTGTGTGTGTGTGTGTGTGTGTGTGTGTGTGTGTGTGTGTGTGTGTGTGTGTGTGTGTGCGTGTGTGCGTGTGTGCGTGTGTGTGTGTGTGTGTGTGTGTGGCAATTTTACAATTTGACAAATGTACAGTAAAACATAGGAAACAACACTTGTGATAAGCAGTGATGGGAACTACTGTAGTTCAACACTTTTGCATAATGACTCAAGCGATTAAATAAGGTCTATCAGTTGTATGGGGTAGGATTGTTCATGGAATCAGTAGTGCATTTTTTTCACCGTCTCATTAGCAACTGAAGATATGAAAAAGCAGACAGTTGTACCCAATCAGTTGCATGGACTATTAAAGCGTTTACTATTTGTCCAAGATAGGGAGAAATTGCTTTTATAATGTACACAGGTGATAAGATGATATGGAGCTTGAACAAGCAGATGTTTTGAGTTTTGAGAAATTGTAACAGTATGGCAGCTCTTTCAAATAAAAATGTGTAATATAGAAGTGGACAAATGATACTTGACAGATACATCTAACAACTGGTTCAACATCGCTTTGCTAAGCACCATAACTGTAACTGTAACTGTAACATTTTTGCATATAATGACTCAAGCAATGAAGTAATGCTAAAATGTTTTGAAGGAAGGACTATTCAACAGAGAACTTGTCAAATGCATTTTGACTGACAGGACATTAGTAATTGATAAAGTAAGAAACAACAGACAATTGTCCAAAAACAACTGCTTGGATGTACGACAGCATTTGCTGTTTGAGAAATTGCTGATGTTCATAAATTAAAGGATGGGTTTTTATTTTCAGTCTACCTGTCTTGTGACATTAAGACTAATTAGCCCATGTGACATATCACATAGCCTAACATCTGCTCACATCTTGTCATATTCCAAAAAACTGTACGGTGTACACAAAGCAG
>NC_085007.1:28094397-28106897 GCF_963854185.1 Sardina pilchardus
GGATGGGTTGCCCACCCTCGGCCTTCAATCGGTTGTCATGGCAAATAAAGACCTGAGATGGGAGGGTCCAGCAGGTCTTTAAGCATGTGAGGAACCTTGTGCCTGGTTATATCCGCTCTCAGCACAAGCCCCAGTGCAAACTATGACAAGAGATGCGCTTCAAATAGCCAAGACAAGACCCTCAAAGTGCGACTGAAAAACGATTCTGACTCTTGGAGTCAGGTCATACAATTGAACATCTCAAGAGCTGCTTGTTGCCCTTGTGACATGGAGGAATGAACGGATGGCATGGACATGACAAACAGAGGCAGACAGAGACAGCTGCCCTCCTGAGTTTGATCGAGCTGCCGTAGTAGAAACAGGGCACTTCAGTGCTACTGTGCAGAACTCAGCCACTGGCATGTGGAGCAGAGCTCGGGAGCCAGCCAGCCGGCCAGCCGACGGAGGCAGCAGGAAATTGAAGGTATCAGTGACTGCAGCTCCACTCCACCGTCAGCCCTGGGACTGCCGTCACTCTCTCTCTCTCTCTCTCTCTCTCTCTCTCTCTCTCTCTCTCTCTCTCTCTCTCTCAGTGTGTCACGGCCAGAGAGAAGTGTTCTGCTCCTCACGGAGCACTGACGTTTGTGTGTGAAGGAAGAGGCCGAGTGAGGGAGATGATAGATAGTCACAGAGAGATTACGAATAGGATAATGCCTAGCGTGTGATTGGGGAACGTTGCCATACTTCTGGACTCAGCTCACGCCATGCTGTCGAGAAATGTGTAATAAATCACATCACCTGGGGCATAAGTGCTGTGCCTTAATGTCAACAGCCAGAAGGGCCCCCAACTCTGAAAGAGAGAAAGTCAATAACGTGTCACTTTCTGTGTAAAGCGCAAATCTCCCGTGTGTTCATTGAGCTGTTTGCAGAGTGCTGTTCATATATACAGGAGCGTCAGGAAGAGGGGTAAGGAAAAGTGCAAAAAAAATCTGTGCCCTGGATGTTAGTTGAAAATTCCAATTATAGGAATGGAACTGGGACTGAGGATGCATCGGAGTCTCGTTTGTGGACCTGTTTCTGAAGGGCAAACGAGTTTGGCCCTCGGTAATCCTCTCTCTTTGCTGAAGGAGTCAGCTCTGGTCAAAGGCACCGCTTTATGGTATTATACCTCTCATACGGACGGAACGTAAAGCCGTGAAATAACTTCCCCGGCCACCCGGTAACCCTCCCAGCCAGCGGAGAGGGTCTTGGGAAGCCTGGTGCCCTCCCAATTAAAATGCTCCTGAGAGGAGACGCGAGAGCAGAGGGCAGGGTCTCCCTGCGGGCACAGGACACCTAATGAGCCTTGGGCAGAGGTTCAAGACTGCAGATTGTAACCAAGCTAATTACCTGCGCCCTCTTTGACCAGCACCACTGAGTGGTGTGTGTGTGTGTGTGTGTGTGTGTGTGTGTGTTGAGGAGAGCCTGCTGCCTCTTCAGCTTCTAGGCTTAGGGGAAAAGGACATTCCACAGCGATTGGATTACAGGGACTTTGATCTGTTGTCATATACCAAAACGGCTGGACATCAAGAGGAACAATTAATCCGCATGTTTGTTTTTTCCCCTCTTACTTTAAGAGTCTTCGCTCAAGATGTCTCTCATTCCTCTACTCTCTCTCTCTCTCTCTCTCTCTCTCTCTCTCTCTCTCTCTTTCCTCTCCCTCGTGACTGCCTTGCTCGATTGAGTTGTTACTGTGGTGATGCTGTTGGAATTTCACAAGAGGCCCAAACAGTGGTGTTGTGATGCCCTTTGATATCAGTGAGATACTGGAGCCGTGTTGTCAGCAGGAGAGAAGGGAACAGCCACCCAGGTTCACACGGCTCGTGTGTTTCAGCACATACTCAGAGTACCAGACAGGAAGAGAGGGTCTATCTTAAATTCATTACACTGCATAATTCATACGGATGAGAGGTCTGGAGAGGCATTTCTATTGAGGGAGTCGGTGCACTCACACCAATGTCTGGGCTCAGCAGAGTATTTTAGTATGGGGCTCATAGTTTGGAGTTCACATGGCCAGACAAGTGATGTTTTGGCTAGTAGTAATCAGTCTTTGTGTTTTTCCACCCCGTTATCTGGTCTCCTTGCCCCTCACTCTCAGTCTGTGTCTCCTGTCTCTGTGTGTGTGTGTGTGTGTGTGTGTGTGTGTGTGTGCGTGTGTATGCGTGTGTATGCGTGTGTGTGTGCCTTAGTGTGTGTGTGTGTGTGTGTGTGTGTCTACAGTCAGTTTGTGCAAGTTTCTGCGATTGCATTAGGGTGTGTGTTGTAGAGAACAGTAGCCCCCTCCGTTTTGGCAGAGGGCCCGGTCCAGGCCCGCAGTTGTTTGGTCAGCTGCCCCCTCGCCGATGCCAGTGCCGGTAACGGCGCTGTGCTGTGCGGAGACAGATCACATGGCAGCTGGCCGGGGGCTCACGTACCAAAGGGGCAGATATGGGAGGCTTTACTACGCCTGCCCCCGACCGGCTCTGCCACCCCTTTCCCTCTGTGGTCAACCGGCGACCACGTGCCCAACGCACCTGTGAGGGGATGCACAGGGATTCTGTGCGCGGGCTGTGGGACTTAGTCAGGGATCCGGGATGAAAAGCCCAGTTTGTTCAGCGGCCGAACCGGCCAGATTGTCGGTTAATCTCGGGCCCCGGCACGTCTTCCAGGGACTATCAACAGGGAGGGCAACAAAGACATGAAAGGGTCTGGAGAGGAATTTGATTTCGAGGGAGTGATCTCACGGCACGTTTATTCTGGGGCTTAAGCAAAAGAATAGCGGCTTGGACGAGATCGGAGACAGCTGCCGGGATAGCATGACTGTGGCTAAAGTGAACTCTGCCCTGTGGGGAGAACAAGGAAGGTCATTTGGCGCCGATGAAAAAAATCAGGCTCTATTTTGGTCCACGTATTTCCCACCAGTTCAACATTACTACCACAGGCCCTCTTGTCTCTTGCTCTCCCAACAATGCAGACGCACCCATCCCCACTGGCGGAGCCTGCTAGCGCGCTGACAGGATGAGCTGTCCCATATGAAGACGTTGAGGAGCAATTTGGACCCAAACGCAGTGGGAAGCATGTTTGAACAGGGACCACAGTGTGTGAGAAACTGGGCTGAATCTGACGTAATACATCTCCTGCCTGTCTCCTTAAACGGGAAGATCTGGAAATTGTGCACACACAGACACACACACACACACACACAGAGACACACACACACACACACACACACACACCCCACTCCCCAACCCCTGGCTCCAACACCCTCTAAATCAGCCCGTGGCACTGCTCCAGCACCCAGCCGTGAGACTGCACCGTCACCAGCGACCCCACCTTGCCTTGCATGCTCTATTTCTCCAGAGGAGGCATGCGAATATCAGGAATTATCACGTCTGTCTCGAACCCTAACCGCTGAAGTTTATCAGACTCGGAACATGTTGCTATGGAGTTGTACTGAAGGGTCTTTGGCCTGTTACTGCTAAGGGTTCCTTAACCAAACACTCGTTGAAAGGAACCCCCTAATGTCCAACTGAATCGCCATGAGAGAGTAGAACATACTGTACAGCATGCAGGAACTGCTCCAGATCAATTGACTCCATGACATCTTCTGTGTCCCATTCCATTACCTTTTCATTTTTTGCTTCGGACTACGTACTTCTGGCTATTATACACATATTCACATCTTTCACATCTCCAAATCATATTCACAATTTATTTTCTCTCTCTCTCTCTCCCTGTCTCTCTCTCTCTCTCTCTCTCTCACACACACACACACACACACACACATTAGAAAGTGTCTCTCTCATACTCAGGCCCACACTTTGACCCAGTCCTGTTGGACTTGGCCACTGCATTCCTCAGCTAATGAAACCTCAAGTCCTTCGGTTCTGCTCAGACAACTTTAACAAGAGGCTCAGCTTTGGCAGGGCCCAGTCAGGGAGGCTCAGGCCAGACTATTTTGCTGAGCAGAGATGACACAAACAAACAGAGAGCCGCAAAGTGGCATGAAATCCACACATGGGCCCTTTATTGCACCTCACAAAACGGCCCAATGTATTCTCAGGATGTAAATGATCGTATGGATTCACTCGTTTTATGAACCTAATGTGTTTATAGAAATATAAGTGTGTGTGTGTGTGCATGTGCGCTGGCGCGGACGTGTGTGTGTGTGTGTGTGTGTGTGTGCGTGCGTCCGTGCGTGCGTGTGTGCTTGCGTGCGTGCGTGTGTTGAAATAGTAGTAGTAGTAGCAGCAGCAGCAGTGTGTCCTTATTTGACTGTGTTGCATAAACTGAGAAGGAAAGGTTACTGAAAGGGCACGTTCAAGTTAAGTCAGATCTGCACGGTTCATAATCAGCAGAATCAAATCTGAGCAAATTAACATGGAACTACCTCCAAACACTGACTGTGAGAGAGGAAGACTGGAATGAACTCCTGATAGATACTGTATGTGGACACTGTGTTACAGATTTGCAGTAATTGTGCAACATTAGATAGATAGATAGATAGATAGATAGATAGATACTTTATTGATCCCCAAGGGTTCATCAGTAACTCCATCCCAAGACATTGAAACACAGAAACAAAGATGTCAGCCGTTGACTGGATCCTTGGCCCTTGTCACATTACTCCAGACAAAAGGCCTCCTCCCCACAGAGAGGCAGCACCAGGCCAACAGAGACATCTCACCCTGTCTGGTCCACTGGTCCTGGAGAATGTGACCTCTGCCGACACGAGCATCCACAGAGCTCTGTCCAGTCCGCCCCAGCAGTCCTCCTCCTCGTCCTCTTCTCACCCTCCTCCTCTTCTCCTCCTCCTCCTCCTCCTCTTTAGTGTCCTCCCCTACCAGGTTCAAAATGGAGGCAGTAGAGCGTGGCGAGGTGCAGCTGGCCCTGGCTGACCACATGGCCCAGCAAGCAACAACGTATTCGGCACTGACCACAGGGGGCCATAGATTGGGTCGAGCCAGGCTGACCTCTCTATCCCCTTTGACCTTCAGTGACCTTCAGTGTCAGTGTCCGCATAGTGACTTCAGCGTCGGGTGTCCCCTGTAATGAGAGGATAGAGGTGTTTAATACAGAGATCTCCACTGCATTAGGGCGGCAGAAAAACAACACCCTGGTTCTGGACCAGGACAATTAAGCTTGAAATTTCAATACAACCACAACTGAGTATCCATGCGAAAATGTGTTCGTAAAAGTCACATACTGTAGGCATAGAATAAATCAAATGTTTGGGTGTGTATGCATTTTATAGTGTGCACATTCTGCAGCCTGAATAAGTTATGAGTTGATTTATTTTGTATTTTATAATGTAATGTCCTCTTGGGTCCTTCAGCAAACTCAGGAATGCACTGGAAAGGCATCATGAAATGACAGACAATTCCAAGTTAACTAACGCCAACTTATAAACGGAGAAAACATTTGTGGAGCCTGAGATGCTTGGAAATGCCCCTGTAAAAGTTCATTTTTACGGTTTCCTTCAAACAGGAGCCGTAGAGAGAGAGAGTTTAGAGTGAGTTTAGTGGCCTGTTCCCACATGAACCCAGACCCCAGTCCGAGGTGGTAATGCTGAGTGTGACGCGTTTAAACCTCACATGACGTAAAAGGGCCAGTCTGCCTAATGACTCTGATCAGAGGCGCACTGAGAAACTGCTCCTTGAAGTCGAGAGGAAAGGGTCGGCTGTGGGAACACAAGGCTGGGAAAATGTGTGCCTGATTGTCTCGGCCTGCATTGTGTATGTGTGTGGTGGTGGTGGGGGTCTGTCTTTTCACTATTCATAGTACAGTGGGAGAGCAAACAGAGCAGCTTTATATTCATAAATGCATTGATCTCTACTGTTCTGGTGCCATACTAGCGCAGCTGGTCCTGTTGGTGATAGTTTTATGTGAAAAGCAGAGCCACCTGGTAACTCTTCCTGTCTGAGCTGGAGGAGTGTATCTTTGATCTAAACATAGACATTCAGGTGTTCCATTGAGACTCTGTAAGCGAGGAAGCAGCTCTTCTGGTCTACGGAACATGCCCTGCCCCCTCTTCCTCTCTCTTTCTATTCGACGACTTAACTCTTCACAACATTCCTCCCTGATTCTCATTTCATTGTGTGCGTAATGAAAATAAATATTTAGGAGTTCAGTCCTTACGCACTGCTGTTCAACCCAGGCTGATATATACGTTACCATTACATGAGCACTTCACATGCAAGACTCCTTAAGGAATGGATTCATGTGATGATGTGAACTCTCAGTATCGAATCACCGGAGTGCTTTGTCTTAATATCCTCTTGTGAAATGGACCGAGAGTGATATATTTATCTTGAGCATTGACTCCTTTTCATATCTACACACACTGAATGTGGCTATCTGTATGTGTCACCATTTGGCCTCTAGCTCCACAGTCTCACTGAACTCTTATTGTCCTCCTCATTGCTCACACACACACACACACACATAGACACACACGAACACACACAGACACAAACACACACTCACACACAGAGACACAAACACACACGCACACACTCCTCATTGCACATGTTAGGTGCTGGGAGCGCCACTGCTGATGGTTAGGAAGCAGGCGGTGAAATTGTCATCTATCTCACTGGCTGTAATTTACTGCATGCGAATGAAGCCGACGGGGAGAGGCTTTCTGTGGCTCTTGGAAGAGGATCAAACCGACCCTCCTGCCTTTGTGTCGACGACGAGACCGGTTTTCATTACGAGAACTATGTGGCACGAACGGGAGCAGAGAGAACGTTAAAGAAATGTGAAATGTTTGTAGACCGTTATTGGACTGTTATGAAGGCTTCAGGGTCTGAGCTCAATATCATAGTAAATAAATCCATTCATAGCCTTCTCCGAGCTGGAGAAAGAGACTGATTTATTAATTTAATGCTTCGCTTAATTGCCAGAGTGATCTAGGATTTACGAGGCATTTGAATGTGACATAGCCTCGGCTGAACTTCTGTGGCCTATCTTAATGGAAATTCATTAAGCAAGATCAGCTTGTTTCTTCATCATCGTTCCCTCTCTCTCCTGTTTTAGTGTCCTGACGTGTGCCCTTGTGACCTACTTTTCCTATGGTTTGGAAAAAACGACACTGAAAACAGATTGTGTTATGATGCTGTAGTGTAGGGAGATGCCTCTGCGATAGGCCTACATGTTGTTCCCTCTGCGATAGGCCTACATGTTGTTCCAAGCAAGACTCACTGATATCCTAGCACAGAACATCTGGGTACCATAGGGACAAAAAGAAATCTACAGCAAATAATCGTAAACAAATGGGTTGTTGTCTCAGCCTCTCTGTGTGACTGTCTGTCTCATTGTCTTTTACCTTATGCCTCAAGCTTAGATAGTTTATCCCTCTCTCTTTAAATTGAACCCAATTTTTTTGAATTGACCAATGGTTCTCTCTCTCTCTCTCTTTCTCTCTCTCTCTCTCCCCCTCTCCCTCAGATCTTTGGGGAGACGGAGCCTGTGCGCATGACGTCCGAGGGTTCGGACTGCCGCTGCAAGTGCATCATGCGGCCCCTGACGCGGGACGCGTGCGCGCGGCTGCGGAGCGGGAGCGTGCGGGTGGAGGACTTCTACACGGTGGAGACGGTCAGCTCGGGCTCCGACTGCAAGTGCTCGTGCACCGCGCCGCCCTCCTCCCTCAACCCCTGCGAGAACGAGTGGAAGATGGAGAAGCTCAAGAAGCAGGCGCCTGAGCTGCTGAAGGTACTGAACACTGGAGCCCCCCCCCTCTCTCTCTCTCTCTCTCTTCCTCTCTCTCTCTCTCTCCCTCTCTTTGCCTCACTCTCTCACTTCCTCCAAGACATCTGTGTCTGTCTTTGAATGAGGGTTGTCAGGGTTTAATCCATGTATAGACTCTTAAGGTTAGCCTACTGCTTCAAGGCTTCTCTCTCTTTTGACTTTTTCACTCTCTCTCTCACTCTCTCTGATCAGTAGTACTGAGGATTTTGTATTATTATTTCAGTCCTCTCTTTCTCTCTCACTTCATTTCTTTCCCTGTCTATTGTTTTCTTTCTCTCTCCTATTAATCACCATGTACTTAAGATGCATCAGTGGCTGAGACTTCTCTTTTGTCTCTTCATTTCAACCTCTCTCTCTCCCTCGAGCAATTCCTCTCTCTCTCTCCCTCTCTCTCTCTTTCTTTCTAGCCATTTGCCCACAGACTGGTTGACGTTCCCCCTCATTCACTTTGCATATCTTGCCCAGACTCACACTCTGGCTGCTCCTCTCTGCCTCCATATTGTTTATCCCTTCTTCCTTTGTCTAGTTTTGTTTTCTAAAATTCTTCTCTTGATTCTACAATTCTTTCTCTTCCTCTCTTTCCCTCTCTCTCTCACACACACATACACACATGCTCATGCACACGCACACACACACACATGCACACACACACACACACACACACACACACATGCACACACACACACACACACACACACACACACACACACATACACACACACACACACACACACACACACACACACACACACACACACACACACACACACACACGCGCTGAATGACCTATCCTGTCATTGTGTCATCCATTGGGCCTCTGCTTCCATTCATCAATCATGAAGTCAATAATCAATGTAATCAATAGCCTTTTTTAAAATGAAAATCTACGCCCAAAACTGATCAATACAATTAAGCCAGGATTCACAGTACAAAAACAGTGTTCTTCAACCCGAGGCATTTGAGTGTGCCCCTCTAGAGATGACTGCTGCGGTAGGCTGCGTATTGTCATTCAACAGCTCAACACAATGGCGATTAGTCAGACAAATGATCCCCGCTCCACCGACACTGAGCAGATGCCGTACTGCATGTCTGCAATCTCACAGAATCTGGAGAGTGAGTACAGGGTTCCTCACCCTGGACTGAGTGAGCCATATGGAGAGATGGAATGATAGAGCAGGGCCCGCTGAAGCACATATGACTTTCATTCAGGGCGCAGCCCTCAGACGTGCACACAAGAAAAACAAGACAGGAAAGAAAAGAGGGAAAGACAGGGGGAAAGAAAAGAGGGAAAGACCATCTGATGCAATCGTGCAGAGGGCCAAAACCGACTCCACCTGTCGGGTCACAGAGCGGAGGCTGCTTATCAATCACACTGTCAGGTGCACACCCACAAATGAATCACAAACGTGCATGGGCACGCAACAGTGGGGTAAGAAAATCAACACTTTTGTTAAATGACAATGAGTAATCCAACCAAATGCACTGTGCACACATCCAAAAGTAGGTGCTGGATTAAAAAAGTAATACCGTAAGAGAGGAAGGGATGTCCACACACTAGCTCCCCTTTTCCTATGAATTAGAGTTGCACCACAAGCAAGATTTCTAACCTTCAGCTTGAACCTTTACTTATGATCTTCATCAGAAGAGTTGAAGGCTTGAAACTTTACTCATTCATGGATTTTTTCAAAAGTCATGGTGTAACTAAAATAAACAGAAGAAAGGGGAGCTAGCGGACATTCCTTGATAAATGAGAACAAGGCATCAACACGGATCAGGTTTTCAGGAATAGAGTTGATTGATTGGAGCTTTGTGCAATTATTTATAATCCTCTGTATCCTGTCTTTCTCTCTCTCTCTCTCTCTCTCTCTCTCTCTCTCTCTCTCTGTGTACACTTCAGTTGTGAGCAAGTGGATGTATACAATATTTCTCCAGCATGTTGTAACACCCAAATGGCTGTGCCAAGTGGCCTTGTGTGTTTGTGGGTGGACATGTTTGGATTGGAGACATTTTATGTCAGCGTTTAGCTCAGCGGTTTGGTAATGTGGGACTGTTGGAATTCCGCTCAATTAAAAACCTTTTATTGAGCTTTAACAATGACTTTTATCATATATTACTGTATTAGCCATCCAAATGAATGTTGTTATGACGGCAGTGGCGTGGAACAACCTCCCCGACTTCCCTCAAGTCACCCTGAGCAGCAGAACCTTGTATTGTTCAAATGGAGAGCCCATCTGTCTCTCACCTCGCGTCTCTGGCTCCTCTCATTGGCTGCTCGTACTCCTCATGGCCCACGCTATCCAGCTGCATTCCTTCACACTCTGTCTCCAACAATCTTCCTTTCCACACATAATCAGTCTTCCTATTTTTTCGACTGTAAAAGACATGCCTGCTGGTATAACCTCAGAGACAGGTCTCAAGAAAGAGTGAAAACACTACAGGTGTCAAAAAGAAAGGGAAAGAAGCCCTCTTCCCCTTCAGATATGCCAAGAAGCAAGGTGTGCTTCCTCTCTCTGTCACAGTGCATCCGACAGCCTCTAGTGTAGTCTCCTCTGCTGAGCATCCATCGTTCAAGGTCTTGTCTCCGACTCTCGCTTCCGCTTTTAAACATCTCAAAGACATCCTAATGCTCTCACTCATTGTCTGAGATGAATCTGAACAGGAGCTGAATCTATTTAGAGTGAATGGGACAGTGCTGTATAATTTAGCCATGTGTTTTATGCTATGCTGTTAAGGGAGGCATTGGCCCATTGAGAATATTTCTGTGTCACTGATGATAAACAGGAGTTTTTCGCAGGACCGGTCTCTCCCCCTCACACCCTCCAGTCACCGAAATATGCCCAAGGGCCTAGTTCCTGTTACGTTGTGTCCTTCTTACATTAGCCGACATCCAGTAGATGAGCAGAGAACTCAACCAACAGATGGAGGACCACATGGATTTTTTCAAAAGTCTGTCCGGCAAGACAAATAAACTCATAACGACTTCATGCAGACAGATACTCGACATTCCTGTTCAACTAGACTGCTCCCTGAGCGTCATCCAAACAGAGAAGTCTCCCAGTCTGGATGTTATGATCCACTGAGAGAATTTAAGCCTTTGATGCAGATTAATCATCCCTCCTCCTCTCTCATGCGTTCTCTCTTTCTGTTGTTGTCTCTTCTTTCTCTTTTTTTTCTCTGGCATTCCTCCTCTAGCTGCACACAATGGTGGATCTCCTGGAGGGAACCCTGTACAGCATGGACCTGCTGAAAGTTCACGCGTACATGAGGAAGGTCGTCTCTCAGATGAACAACCTGGAGGAGGTGAGCGAGCGCTCCGTGACCTTTCTGGATTTAAGATAGCGTGGGAGGAAGGAGGTGAGGAGAGTTTGAGAAACGGAGGAGTCGGAGAGTGTAGTCGAGAGTCCAGAGAAATGTCGGAAAGTAAAATTAAGTGGGGAGATTGTGACACACAAAAGAAAGAAAACATCCACATAAGTCATAAAGCTGGAGGAACACAGTCAAAGAAGCCACAGTGTACAAACTGAGCCACAGCCCTGTGAGAGAGAGAAAGAGCTTGAGAGTGACATGCAGTAAAAGGCCGGGGTAGTTGTGAGAAATGGAATAATTGTAGTGGCCCATAATAAAGCTCTCCAGTGAGTTATTCATTAGTGCTTCGCAGTGAGTGGACAGCGGGGAAAGTGTCCATCTGCGTGTTGGCAGGGATTGCGTAATGAGCTGTGGTCGAATTAAACAGCCCTTTAGGAAATTCTGTGGTCTTTTTCACTTAATGGTGGTGTTTTGCTTAAAACCCCATCCCTGTGCAATGGGAGCTGAACATGGGCCATGGGAAACCACAGTCATGTTGGTTTAGAGAGCGCCGTGATGGATATCAAACGTGCCCATGAGAACAAGCATAGAGACTTCACTTCACCACAAATGTGGAATGCTGCATCCAATAGATCATTCTGATGAGCTTCAGAGAGGATTCTCAGGGATTTAAACATCACATTCCTGCATGTGTGTTCTATGACGTTGTTCTATGGTGTTATGCTACGGTTTAATTGGACAGACAAAGATTAGTTTCCCCCTGGGGAGACGCAG
This sequence comes from Sardina pilchardus, assembly GCF_963854185.1. Lineage (NCBI taxonomy): Eukaryota > Metazoa > Chordata > Actinopteri > Clupeiformes > Clupeidae > Sardina > Sardina pilchardus. Next base: position 28,106,224 of record NC_085007.1, read on the forward strand.
TGGCCAGTGGGATAGAGTTGAAGAACAGCTACTGTAGCTGTGATCCGCATCCGACTTGTGCTCTGTCTAAGGTCTATGGGAAACCCTACTGACATGTGTCTGACTGTGGCCACCCTTCTGTGCTCCAGACCATAAAGACCAATCTGACCCGGGAGAACGACTTCGTGAAAGACAGCCTCAGCTCCCTGACCAACCAGCTGAAGCGCTATGACAACTACTCGGACATCATGGTCAGCATCAAGAAGGAGATCTCCAGGCTGGGCCTCCAGCTGCTGCAGAAGGACTCTGGAGCTGCGCCCAACAGCAAAGCCCAGGTAGGCCGCTAACCCCAACTACAAAGCCCAGGTAGGCCACTAACGCCAACCACAAAGCCCAGGCAGGCCGCTAACACAATAGCCCAGGCAGGTCGCTAACGCCAAAGCTCAGGTAGGCCGCTAACGCCAACCACAAAGCCCAGGCAGGCCGCTAACACAATAGCCCAGGCAGGTCGCTAACGCCAAAGCCCAGGTAGGCCGCTAACGCCAACCACAAAGCCCAGGTAGGCCGCTAACACCATAGCCCAGGTAGGCCGCTAAAGCCAAAGCTCAGGTAGGCCGCTAACCCCAACTACAAAGTCCCGTTGAGTACATCCACATTTAAACTCCCAGGTTGCCCCTCTGCACGCACACTCACTC
>NC_085007.1:28111897-28184397 GCF_963854185.1 Sardina pilchardus
TGATGCTAAGAATAGACCTTTAATTCATTTAGCAGGTGTTTTCCAAAATGTTAAAATGTCAAATGTCAACTGTTCTCTGAAACACTGCCATTAATTTGAAGAACAGGGCAATTGCAAATCAGACACTTCAAAGAGAACGTTTTGAGGGCTAAGAGTAAGCTGTATGGCTCATGACAGAAATAAGCATCTGACTTCCAACTTTCTGCCATGACTGAAGGATATGACTTTTCCTTAATGATACTTCCAAAACTATTGAGGCATAAATATTTATACTTTATGCACTTAAACATTGTTACACAGATTTTCCCTGACTACATGACAACAATAACCAAACATTGTAAGAAGAGTGTCCACAAATGGCCACACAATAAAGGTCTAAATTAAGGTCCCGCAAGGCCTTGGACCCATACTGAGGCGGATATTTGGCTACTTCCTGCTGCCCAGTGGTGGTAGATGGAATACGTCAGTACCATTTCATCTGAAGGAAAACGCCTGGTTCACAAGTCATGTTGGCTTTCAATACCTGTCAAGGCAGATGGGACATGTGTTCCAAGGAAACAGTGTGGAAAGCCTTGAGCTCAAGTTCAACCTGTTTTTTTTTAATGACCGACAATTGTTCTTTCTCTCCCTTCCCTTCCCCCTCATTCACTCTCTCCCTCTCTCTACAAAGGACGCTGGACCAACCTCTACAAACTTCCGTACAACTGGATCGGAACCGGCCACGTTGTCTACAATGGCGCCTTCTACTACAACCGGGCCTTCACCAAGAACATCATCAAGTACGACCTGAAGATGCGCTACGTGGCTGCCTGGACCCTGCTGGACGACGTCGTCTACGAGGACACCACGCCCTGGAAGTGGAGAGGCCACTCGGACATCGACTTCGCCGTGGACGAGAGCGGCCTCTGGGTCATCTACCCGGCGGTGGACTACGACTACGGCCAGCAGGAGGTCATCGTGGTCAGCAAGCTGGACCCCGTGGACCTGTCCATCAAGAAGGAGACCACCTGGAAGACGGGCCTGCGGCGGAAGTCCTACGGGAACTGTTTCATCGCCTGCGGCGTGCTGTACGCCGTCGACGTGTACAACCAGCGCGAGGGTGAGCTGTCGTACGCGTACGACACACACACGGGCACGCAGAGAGCCCCCCGGCTGCCCTTCATCAACGAGCACGCCTTCACCACGCAGATTGACTATAACCCCAAAGAGAAGGTGCTGTACGCGTGGGACAACGGGCACCAGGTCACCTACGCCATCAACTTTGTGGAGCATTCAAAGTCCTAAAAATCAACGGACCATTTATCAAGCCCCTGCAACCTTTTCCCCCTCGAAAACTCCATCCAACTGAACAAGCACTTTCTTTCTTTTATGCTATTCGAAATAGTTTTTTTTGTTTTTTTTTGTAATGCGCTGTTCTTTGTTTTCGTTCGTTTCGTTCTCACTGCTGTTAATAAGGTATCTTTACGTGCGGTCCATGTTCAACGACAGCAACAGAATCATCAGCTAAACATGTTTTGTAGACTGTTATCAGCTATACGTTTTATCAGCTGTAGACAGCTGGGCGCTTACGCGTGTTATTATTGTGGGTGGAAGTGATAGTCACGCTTCAGCAAATCAGGATGGAGCTCACAAAGACGTCAGACTCAGACTGGTTGTTCATTAGCCAATGACAAAGGGACTTACATGAGAACTCTCTAAAAATCCGCAAACTAAGGTACAGTCAGGACTGAGATTATTTTCTGTCATTTTTTTTGGTAATTCGTTTTTACAAATCCAGGGACATACATGTTTATTATTACACACATAGATGTACACACTGTGTATATTAAGTTATGCTATTCAGTCAGAGATATCACTCTGGAGTTTGGTGGACTGCAATCATTGATTAGACTATATGCTTGTAATATGAGTCTGAATTTGAATGTTCTTTTTTCAACTAACTTTTCTAAGGTTTATAAGTGATAAAAACTTTTATAAAAAAATTAGAGTGCTACTCTGTAAAACGATGTAAGACTTTGGCAATCTGTAAATATTTTAATCATGTACTTCTTAAAAATTGCCATATTCTTAGGTTTAACCCACTGTTCACAGTAACCTCTTTGATAGAGTTTTCCACAAGAAGAAGAAAGTCATTTAAAGCTGAACTGATAGACATGAACTCCCCTGGGAGAGTAAGTGTTGGGATTTAGACCGTGCCACTGTAAATAACATATAAGGTGCACAAGTGCAGAGTAGACATCTGGCTCAGTTTTGCTCACTTACATGCAAAGTTTTGGTATCAGTAGCATGTGACTTGCTTTAGGCATTTTGTTTTCAATGTGTTCATTTGTTTCACTCCTCCAGACATGTTTCTACAATGAACTAAATAAAAAATTAAATTCAGAATGATGGGTCATGTGATGCTTTTTGAGCCAGGTCAGATCTAGATTAGGCCTACTTTAAAAGTTCACTTGATGAATGCTGCAGTACAAACAGCCCGATAAAATAGATTTTTCTACAGAGAAATGTTCTGCAGCTGTTTGTAGAAGCACATAGTTGGAATATTACAAACCTTGCATGTGTTTTCTTAACAGTGGGATAATAGCTGCCCTATGCACTGCCATGGTGATGTTGTTCGAAATTAATCACAATCACGAATGCTCTTCGAGTAGGCCCACAGTTGAATAAATTGACGTACGGCAACTCTAATCTAGTCAGATTACGTCAGGAAAGCGGGAACCGCTGAAACAGAAATGGTAACGACGACAGCAGATCTCAATACTTATGAAGTCAGAGGGCTCAGTTGCTAAGAGGACTGCATGCCATATGTGAAACATAACATATGGGGATAGCATGAAAGTATGCAGATAAAAGTATGCACATATCTGAGTTCATTCACCAAGATATACAGTATAGCATAAGAACAGGTAGGCCTACATCCACAGAATTTGAAGTGTGTGTTTTTAACATTTATTTATTTGTAGATTTTAAAGTCACAGTCCAATCTGTCTTGTGGACAACCACAGCCAACATCTATGAAGATTCGTTCATGAACAATAATAGATCATAAGCCTTTACACCTGACATATTGAACTTTTTGAACTCTTGGTTGCTGTTGCTATCTCAATCTACCTCCTCTGTACTTGGAGCACATCGCCACAGTCGGAGGACAGTTCACGGTCCGTCCATTGAGTTACACAGTCCGAGCACTATGGAGCAGACTCGGAGTGAAGGCTGCACAACTGGCCGCCTCAGATCCCCTAATTGGATTACTCTCATGCCAGTGTCTGCTCTCATTACGCGCCACACCCTGAGCTCTCGCCCCGCCAGAGGCTGAGCAGCACGCCCATGAGTTCCCATGCAGAGAGACAAAATGGCACAGGACAGGACAATTACACAACGCAGAATGCATTAAATTGCTTTTATAGGACGCAGAATTAAAGTAATCCAGCCAGTAAATCTGACTAATTTTTGTAGGTTTAAAAAACACAGTTTTAACAGGATGAACGGGACACTGAGATTAGTCATTTAAGGTTTGGCACCGGCAAAAAACTCTTTGTTCAAAATACATCACAACATAACATATCTGCTATACTGTAGATTTGTTATATTTGTCTTGAGGGAAATATCTGAAATGGTTCAGTTGTGTGTAATGTTCTTTCTAATCCTACTCTTCCTGACTACATTAAAGCTGACTAATTGGGCTGAGTGACTCTCTCTAGTGGGCTGTGTCTGTGACCAGCCTCCCTCTCTCAGACTGGGCTCTCATGTGGCTGACATTTCTATAAAATGCTTTTACATTTATTGTGACTTTCGCTGGATCAGGATCAGCAATTGTGCCAATTAAATCAGTCTAGGCACATTGCCTTACATGTAACAGTGCATTATACAACATTTAAATAATACAATAATAAAACAGTTTTAAATGATGCCATGGATCATGAAGAATTGTTATCTCACTTATTTGACATGTAACAGTCTAATGTGATTAGCTGTCAATGATAAAGGCAGGTGTGATGTGTCATAGTCAAACGCTGCAGGGACTTTGGCAGGAGAACAGTGTGTCTCAATTGTTCTGGGCCCTGAGAAAGTCATAGCACTCAGGTCAGAGCCCAAAATTACAAAACACCAGAAACACACTCAGCGCAAACCTCTGCCAAGCGAACACATAACTACTTCCTGCATCCAGACGGTGATATGGATCTTCCTTGGGTCATTTCAGACCTTCCTTGAAAATGTCATTGAAATCCATTCATAATGTTTTGAGTTATCTTGCGAACAAACAGACAAACAGACAGACAGACAGACAGACAAACAAACAAACAAACCCCGATGAAAACATAACCTCCTTGGCAGAGGTAATGATGCACTCACATGCAACAGTGAAGCAGTCTTTACTGAACCAAAATCTCAGAATACAGGTACATGTTGTGCAATGATGCATGTAATGGTGAACCCACTGATTTACATCTACTGACAAGACAAAAAGATTACATGTCTTAACTTACAGGTTTAAAATGCGGTTACCTTGCAGACGCTATTTCAATAAATGTCCTTCGCACAGGTAATTTGAGCAATGAGCTATGTCCTTAAGCTGTAAGATAAAACTGATCTTGTTAATGTAACGAGATACAGTGCACAGGCAGGAAAGCATGTTTCTTCGCATGCACACCAGGACATTTAGCCATTCTCCCCTTTCAGAACTTTTTCATGAATGGTAATAAATATTAATGGCTGTGGATGATACTGGATGGTGCTCTAGTTCATATCTGTAGTGCTAGAATCCATATCAGGATTTGTCTGAGTGAGTGAATGGAGGCTGCAGAGTGTTCTTGTGATGTTTGCCAGTGTTCACATCGAGCTCACATGGCTAGAGAGAGAACATGCCTGAAGTCATGAAGCCTGAGGTCCAGTGTGTAACTAAACTACACAGAGCACAGTCAATTGCTTTGGCCTTGAAGTTGCCATCTCATAAATGATTAATCATATGATAATATGATTAACTTTTTTCATTCAAACCTGAGAAAGGAATAAGGAAACAACTGCTGGCTAAGATATACTACACTGGCAGAGACCAAGACAATTGTTTCTCATAGGTCCAGAAATATCTTCCCAGACCATCCTTTTCCCAGTGGGAACTTGGCTGGAAAAACATCCTTAAATAAAAGAAGTGGTGCAAATTAAAATTCCCAGCAGGAGTTCCATCTTTGCCTCACACAGGCAAATGTTGAAAAGGCATTAAAAACTTCAGTAATTTTGGCTCATTTGGGTGGGAAAAACATGAGACATCACACAGCAATAACCTGGAAATGCCTACAGGAGCGAGTGTGAGTCTGTGAACTGGCTTGTTAAACTAATTTTGAATTCAATGGCCTATTCAGTGCATGTCAATGCAGTGATTGTGTGGCAGAGTGTTTTTAAGCTGCCGCCTTCATTGGGACACTCTGGCTCCATGGCGACAGCAGTTGACCTGCCCTTTTAGCTGTAGGCAACGGTGCAGCAGCGACGTCTTCTTCACTCTGAGGAGGCTTCATCAAAACCCCTGTAGTCTGAAGGTGCAATCAATCATGTTGAGTTCAATTGGATTTAAACTGTCAATCATTTGTCAGAAGGCAAACAAAGGCAACTCTGGAGGCCACTATTCAAAATGCATCAAAGGCAGCGATGAGTTTTGCATTGAGAAACAATTAGTCTCAACCAAGTGCACAAAAGTTCACAAAATAACACTGGCCAAAAAATGTTTATTTATTAACATGTTATTCTACAACTCTGTCCAGCAGTGCGAGGCGTGTAAAGGAAAACCTACTTGCTGTGGGCTGCTGATGACTAATACAAGCCACTCACGAGTCTCTGCGGCGTGTGCAGAGCGGGCCAATCTTTTTATCGTGCCAAGACAAAAGCCTCTCCACTGGCTCGGCCCAGAGAACACTTGCTTTCCAAAAGCGAGGCAGCGAGCGAGGCTTTTTCCACAGTCTTATAAAAAAAAAAAAACAAGAACTCAAAAGGCCCACTCATGGGACGGGGAATGCCATTGGCCACGGGGCGATCAGGGGCCCACAGCACAATGATGCCGGGTCGGGGGGGTCGAGGTGGGGGGCGCAAATGGTCCTGTGCCGCCCACACGTGTCCATCTTTTCAGCCGGGCCCCCGAGGAGCCACTCCCTCAGCTGTGTCTTTGGAGCCCCACTAATACCGCCCTCTCAAATGACCTGAAACAATGTTTAAACTAGAACTAGAACATTGTCCACGAGCACGCTTGCTACATTTTATTATGAGGTCATTGTGGTGCTCATAAACTGACCAAACGCGCATTATGGTCCAATCATGTTGCTTTTTCCACTGCTTGTTTGTGTGGTAATTGTGGTCATTAGAATTTTGACGATGGCAGACACTTGCATGCACCGTGCAAAAATACATGGAGGCTATTGTCAGACAATGTTTACACATGAAGGTAATGAATCCAGTGGAGGTTGTTTTCTTGGTTCTCTGGTTCTGACAGCAGGTATTTGGTTTCTGCGTTTTTGCCTCAAGTTGTACACTTAAAGTGGTCCTTGAGTGGTCATCACCAGAGATGCTGAAGGGAACTTCAAACAGGCAGGAAAAGACAAGACAGTTCCTCTCCTGTGGGGCCTTACTGTACTGTATAAGGTTTCTTTGTATTTACAAAACATGGATGGGGTCGCGCTCCACTTCCCAATCCCAACAAGTCCCAACTGGTGAACTCCATCCATGTATGTGCAGCATACAGTTTACTGCACACACATGCAACACTGGCCAGCCTAAAGTGCTCTTGTTTGTGTAGCAGAACACACATTGCCTCATCAAGTGGAGAAGACCGGTGATGAAACATTGCATCAAACTGTTTCATAATACGGGAAATGTTTTGGAGTGAATGGCCAATGCTGGAGACGTACTGTAGGGGAGAGCCGTTGTTGTAGGAGATGAAGACATGCCTCTCGCTGAGAAGGCCCGGTTCCTCCAGGGAGCCAGAGCAGGGAAGGTCCTGATTACTTACACACTACGAGGCCCGTGTCCTTGGAGCCGGCCCAGCACCATGACATCATAGGCTAACATCACTGGCCAACTGAGGGACAGCAACGAGGTGCAGACAGATGACGACACGGCGATAGACTGACTGACTGACCAATAAACACGCAGAGAGCCAGACCGAGACGAGGGATGAGGCAGACGCATTGGGTGAAGGGGAGACTTGACAGGCTGAAGGAGTCTCCCCCTGGTCCCTCTCCTCCCCCACGTCTTTGCTTGTAACAACATGAGCAAGAATGTGTGATGTTGTTGGGTCAGCAACGTGGCACACATCCATTGTGAACTCCCGGCATCGCACTCGCACTCGAGCGCCATTTCCCCCTAACCGAAAACGGGACCGGAGCAGCTTACAGTTTTTATATTGAAACCATTCGCACTGTCATCGGCTGCGCTCCCACTGCCGAATATTAAAAGCTGCTAACTGCTATGCCTGCACTGCGAATGACCTCACCTTCTGTGGCAAACACTATGACAGGCGCCAGGCTAACAAGGGCCGACGCGCCGCCGAATGTGGTGGCTGATTGTCTGGGACTGGTGACAGAGGCATTAACTTTATTGCCTCAGATCAGAGAGAGCCTACCGTTGTGCTCTCGCCTCTTATTGAGACCATACTGTTGCTGCTCCCTCAATCAATCAATATGTAATCGTGCAGCGAATCCTTGGAGGGTCGCCCTTGCATTAAGCTTATTAAAGACAGCCAATACTGTGCCATAAATGTTATCACAGAACATTCACAATGGTTCCGCCAGATGATTAATGGTTTAGGCCTCTTCACCACTTACAGGTTTTATTATCTAAGACCTGAGGCCAATGACACTGGATTCATCTCCCCAAGCAGATACAGCATACTTAAAAAATGACTAACTACCCCATTCATATTTTATGACACTGAATTTGATGGCTACGCACCAGCTTCATACATTGTGTTCTACTAATTCACAGTTGCACCTTGAAGTAACACCCCTGCCTATGAAACCTCCTTCACGCCTTGACACGGAAAGAGGTGAGAATAACACATTACACACATGTCTGGAGTAAAACCACTCTGTTAAAGACTCACTAACACGACCGTGCTAGGAGATGTTTATAATGCAAATCTTCCGCTCGGATTCAGATCTCGGGCTTTTTAATGTGTCTCACACATATCGAGCGCGGAGGAAGAGGAGGCTCTTTTACAAGCATCCCTCCCTCCCTCATCTGAATGCCCCCTGGCCTCTCACCTGCATCCTCCATTCCAACCTGCTCGCTAACGGCGCTCCGGGGACTTGTAGAGCCGGGGAGGGCCGTGCAGAAAGGCAGGAATTGCTGTGATTGCTTCCATACTGCGCTGCTGGCTCTGCGGGGACCTGCCATGAAGTTGCCAGGTCTGCAGCGCGGGCCAGAGCCCGCTCCACCCAGGGCACTGTACTGCGAGGGGGCCCGTTTATGAGCTGCCAGGGCTGCCTAATTATGGCATCCCGCAAAGGTGCTTCGGTGTGGGCTACGGCTGGCAACAATCGCTCGTGACGATGGTGTTTTCAAAAGAGGTAAAGTCCTCTATCGTTTCACAACCACAAATCGGAAAAAGACAATCCTGTTTCATTCAGGATTGTGAAATCCCAATGGTTCTGTGGTGCTAATTTTTTTTTATTAGGATTATCTGTGCCATGGCTATAACACTGACAAGCTGCATTAAAACAACTGACTTAGAATAATTAGCATCACAATCCAAGAGGGCATTTCAGCAACAGCATTAGATGTATATCAATATAATTTAAAAACTGTTACACTAATCAAAAGCACACATGGCAGGCTACAGCCAGTACAGCATGGCAACATAACATGCATGCTGCACTCACTTGGGAACTGGAATGACAGTGATGTCATGTGGCAGTATATATACTCTCTGAACTAACATATTAAATGCATAATGGAATGAAAAGCTATAAACAGTATTGGCACTATGGAAGAACAAAAAGACTCGCCTGGGAGTGGTGCTCCTTAGAGAGAACCTGGACGTTCAAAAGCCTATTTAATTGTGGGGCTGTTTCAGATTTTTATGCACATGGCTAGTTACACAGTGACTTTAGAATGAATCAGTGTTCAGTTTAGAGACATCTGGCATTGCAAAATACACTTCCTGAAATGACAAACACTAAAATAGAATAGATTGCCTTTGATTTGCTATTCCTCTGATATTTAACAGAAAACACGCACTCGCACACGCACGCACACATAAACAGATCCTTGTCTTACAGGCTCTTGTGAGTATCAAAATATGTTCTTCCAGAACAGCCACAGAAAATAAGTCCATGCCCAAATTAGTCCTGGAAATAGCCAACCCTACCAAGAACTCTTATCAGCCTGTTCAACACCAAATGTGGTTTACGAGCGCCTGAGCCCACACTGTGAACTCAAGTTAGGCTTTACTGCCCAAGGATTTTCCACAGCCATAATTAACACTACATGGCATTATATTGCCCCTTTAGTGTCTCTGTATAACGCACCATTTAATGGCAGCTCTTCTTACTGGTGAATAAAAGCTCGGTCGGAACAGACTAGACCAAGGAGGTGAGAACCACCGCCATGAATGTGGGCTCTTTACGGACACGAGAGGGAGTGGTGGTAAATCGTTACCATGACAACGGACAGCAGGAGCCAGACTAGAGGGGAAGTAGGATTACTATCTTGGGTTTTGACCAGTGTCATAACAGAGCAACCTAGATGATACACAATTTGAATGCCGATCATGAATTGTGGCCTGTATATCGCAGTTTTACAGTTACAGATGCATTTGACTGTTGCGATGTACTGTATGCCACTAGAATGCATTGTTTGGTTGCTCAAAGACTGACAAGGCCATACTACCTGGAGGCCCGAACACTGAGTTACCTCAGTGTTACAGATCATGGTGTAGTTGGGCTACACTGTACTTCAATAACAAAGGGCTTCAGCAACTCATTCTCTTCTGAGTATCTCAGAACCTACTCAAACAGATAAGATTCCTCCAGCAATCAGCTGATTGTGATACTGATAGAGACTGAAGGAGGAGAGTTGGCACACACTGAACAACGTCTTGCTGCAAGTGTGTGTGTGTGTGTGTGTGAGAGAGAGAGAAAGAGAGTGTGTGGGGTGGGGTGGTTCTTTTTCCTGATGTCTAGACTGTTCTGAATCCAAGACTAAAGGGCACTATTGAACAAGTGAGTGTTTAGCATTTAGCAACAAAGAGACGCACTGTGGATGCCTGAGCCAGGCGGGATCAGGACCGACGGATCCGGAATGCCCTGGACTCCTACTCGTGACGGCAGAATCCCAGACAAGAAGCAGCCACACACACCACACTTCTCTGGTTTTACTGTACACCACTGAGTATGGCCTGACTGCATGCTACTTTAATTTTTTTTCTTGTCGAGCAAACATCAGCTGAATTAAGGTAAATTTCTACATGTTTCTTACTGTTATCAAGCCTGTCAAACACTGTCTTTTCGTTGCAGTCTTCTCTCTCCTTTTAAACACATCCTGAGTGATTAGCAGGCTTTTGTCCTGCTATAGAGTTCAGGAACCCCATCATCCCCTGAGGAACAATGCTCTCCGCTCCAACTCCCACAATCCAGATCAATGCTGCATGTTTGCCAAACAGCGCATAGCCCTTTTGGATGCCAGCGACGAGAGATTTGTCAGCGTGCCAGGCTCGCTATAGGGCACAAAGGCGCGACTCCATACAGTATGCCGCCATTGACACACACAACAAAAGCTCTGTAGATGTGCCGCCGCCGCTGCCGCTGTAAATCACTCGACACATAAAGCGTCAGCGGACATGAAATCACGGCCATGTAGCGGACAAAAAAAAATGTCACTGAGAGAGATGATGGGTGCATGTTGACAGGACACCAACTGGTTTCCCTGGTGACAGGGGCCACGGCCTGTAAATAGCGCTGCAAAACATGGCAATGGTGCCAGCTGCACGGTCAGGGTGCGCCAGGGAGCTGTGATCCGATGGCACCGCTTTGAGTGTTGGGCAAGACGGGGTGCCAAGTGGGTATGGCATGGCCAAATCTGTCGCCTGAGAGCGACTCTGTTCTCAAACTGGCAGGGGAAAAAGGAGCCTTCATCAACAACATCTTATTCACACTCATCCTCAGTTTAACTGCCTTTGTCTGTTTTTAATAAACAGACGCTTTTAAATGAGGAGTTGTCTTAATTTCTCATTAGGATGTGGTATTGCGCTGGAAAAAGAGACAGCGGGTGAAATGATCCTGTGACGAAGTCAGAAGACTGAACACAAAGGAGCCCAGAACTATAAAGCGAGTGGGTTTTGTGACAGAGAGAACTCATGGTTTGATTTGCATCTTTAAACAACTTTGATGAGCTTTTGAAGTTTGATTTGTTGGTTCTGAAGCTCTACAGTGTCTCCTTTGCACGGGGTCCCTGGGCCCGGCCCGGTCCAAGTCCTCTCAGCACTGGCAAGGACCTGCTGTCTGACTGGGCTCGGAGGTTCCCACTCTCCCCATAAATACATGACGGAGCATCGTGTCCAGCTGAGTCAGAGAAACGCAGCCTCAGTGGCCGCGCCAAGGCAGACAAAACAGCTTCAGACTCGCATAGCTCATACGCAGAGAAAGAAAACAGCCAAATTAAAAGATCAACACAGAGTCATTTAGAAACACACGCAGAAGAGAGCCAGTCGCAGAGGCTGCACAGTATATTGGGCTGAATGGAATTAGCCAGGTCCCATGCCGTGCCGCTGTGTTTCCGCAGCTGGCCCTGCAGGGAGATGAGCCCATCCTGACCTCTGACCTTTCACGGAAGCCAATGAGAGCCACTTCCCGACGTGGCTGGCGGGCAGCGGGCAGCAAGCTGAGGCCATTTTCCTGCGTGTGTTAGCCTGCGTCACTCTGCCTTGTGGCGTTTCCACCCGTCCGTCTCGCCAAGAAATGACCGTTCCCCTGCTGTCGCGGCGCAGCCTCTCCTGCACACTATGTGACAGATGTGTCTCATGCTTGTGTGAGCTGGCGAGGAGAGGGAAACATACAAGAGTGTTTTATGGTATTTGTGCAATTGCATTCCTTCATAACGGTCCAGAACGATTTTAAAAGCCTATAAAAGTGCCTATCAAAGCCCATCAGACTTGGAGACGACAGGCCTGTAAACACACACATCCCTCTCACGGGGGAATATCTCATACCTGACGCTGAAATGTTTAATAAACGATACACTTCATGTCTGATATGTTCAAAGGAAAATGCGTAAAATCCCTGGATGAATAACATAGACCATATGCCATATGTTAAGCTGTAAGTGCTTTGGTCCAACAGCTGAAATTTCAGAAGAAAGGCATTGCCAGGACTTTAATCTGAAAGTTATGATATAGTGATTGAGGGTTAATTTATGAGTAAATTCCTTTTTCTTAAATAACAACCCCCTCCTCCTCTGGCTCAAACTGGGGCACTAACTCTGTTCCAGCACAATACCATGGCAACATGCCATTAGTAAAATTCCACTTCAAGGTCAAACAATAAAGGTTAACGGTTATCAGAGCAGGTTGTGCTGAAATGTGTGAGAAGCTGTTGAATACAACACATTTGGGACAACATATATGCCGGAGGATGCACAAAATATCCAAACATTCCATCTGAAAGGTATGCCATTCCGCTTCTAGTCCCCTTCTAATGGAAAGTCATACCACATGGGATCCATCCTCGTCTGCGCAATCAAAACAAAAACTCAGAAAACCACAAATAACGAGGACAGTGGCGAAGGGGAAAGGGGAAGCATAACAGGACGTTCCACAGCGAGAACCTTGCAAGCCAATCGGCCCCAAATCCTCCAGACATGCAGGCAGAGACAGAGAGACACGTATCAAGAAACAACCTGATCTCTTGCAACTAAAATCTCCTTTGCACAAAACTGCACAATTGCTACCGTAAAGACCTTATAATCATTAGGACGAGTATGTCACGTCATGGCTGGGACCAACAATTCTTTTAAGAGGGCCTTGGCTTACACATATATCTGTACAAACCAGCCACTATGCATCCCTACACCAGATCTCCCCAAATCTCTTCAGGCTGTGCAAGGATGACATCATTTTCTCAAGCTGTGCACAGGACAGACTTACACACATGCACCCCTGTGTCCCTGTCTTGTCTTGTATTTTATTCAGGAAGTGCTCCCCCACTAGTTTTTTTGGCAGTGGGAGGTGGAGGAGGGGGCTTTACCCGGGCGGCTGTCTGTATCGGCGATCCCAAAGAGTCTCCCATATCCCCCATCAGCTAATGCCTCTGCAGATGGGATTCCTGGGGGCCTCAGTATGTCATGATAAATACAGAGAGATACAGGAGGCTTGCCCATATGCGGTACATACACAAACAGTCCATCCATCCATCCATCCACCCACCCACACACACACACACACACATACAATTACTCATAGCAATATTCACCGTCACACAAAAAAAGTGTGAATGATTACATCTACCCCCTCACACATGTGTACCCTCGCATTCCTTTGCATGCACACATACCCCCAAACACAATATTGGCACCCCAGCATCGAGGGCCACCTGTTGTGTGCCATTCATCTCCAGCTTGACCCGTACTGTCCCTCCTAATGAATGCACACTGACCCTGCTGACGGAGGCCAGATCTGGGATTATCCGCTGGGGGACCACCCATGGCTCTACTACACATCCTGCAGTGGGACGCCTCGGACAACTCACAACTCATAATGCAGGCGCACAGAGTCAGTGCTCTCTGCATTACTGGCACGGCTGCAAGTGCGAGAGATAGCAAAAGTGAGGCCAAAGGAAGAAAAGGAAATACCTAGAAACATTGGTGGTCATCCAGCAAGTGCAATCCAACAAGTAACTCCTCTGCGTCCAGAGTATTTGTGCACTGGTTGTAGAGTTCTAAAACACTCCAAACACGGTCATTTAATTCAATACAGAGTGAGAGGTTTTTGCGTATTTCCAAAAAGACTAGTTGACTTGGCAAATACAGCAACCACAAAAAACAATATAATTTTCTTTGGTTGAAACCACATAACCTATTTTAGCACTGTGGAGGTTAAAAAGTAATGAGTCTTAATAGGGAGGAATGGCCTGCTGATTTCTCTAGTGCCCTGCTTCAACTCAAAGCCCTCCGAGCAGTCTGCCCGCAACATGTGCTGTCCAAATGGATTTCATGGCAACCAGGACATTACCCATATCACTTCAATGTTATTCCTGAACTTCCTGTCTGGGACGGCCGCATCCTCCCGCATGAATTTGTCGTCACATCATCACCGAGAGAAAGTGTCCAGCCAGTGCAGGATACCCAGCGGCCAAGTCCGCCTCACCCTTCCCTGATGAGACGCCTGGACCGAGCTGTGAACGGAGGGCTGTGTGAGTGCGTCGGGGAGGCTGGGGTTCAGGCAGATTACCAAAGACAGGCATTTCCTCTCCAGGTGATCCCCATTACGGCTCTGTTTGTGTGCCATGTGGTGTCGGAGGCGCTACTGTATTGCGTGGGTCACTGGAGACGCTACAAAAAAAAACAGGTCTCTTGACTATTTTGTTTTTGTTGATTTTAGTCTCCGCGAAACTCAAAAAAGTGATGAAATGTTGGACCATAGCTTTTTTTTGAAATTTTATTTTTTTTTGCTTTTTAAATGCCGAGGTTTCTTTCATGTTTCTCCTCCTTGTTCCTGCTGGCTGAAGGAGATACGGATGGCTGTGATTAATTTCGTTTGGCTCTTACGGTTTATAAACAGACTTCCTCATAGCTTCCATCACTGCTCAGCGAGGGTGTGTCTGAGGGGACACAGAGGCACGCGTACTAGCCACACGCTGCTCCTCTCTCTCTCACACACACACACACACACACACACACACACACGCTGCTCCTCACACACACAGCAGCCGTAATACTAGATATGGTCACATGGATCTCCAAGTGAGATAATCAAAACACTGTCACGCTAAACATGCAAATGTTTGGCCTCAGTGAAATGCAAGTCTGACCCTCCCAATAAGTTTCAACATTGGAGAATTGGAGAATTGAAGAATTCAACATTGTCCAGTGAGGACAGTTGAAATGTTATACAGAAGTTGTAGCCTACAGCATTTATTCTAATGATTCTGATGTTTTGAAACGGATTGTTGTATAAAGTGATGCATACTAGAGTCATCATTTACGCATAAGACAGGGCATTCGTAAAAGCATCATGGAGCCCTTGGATCTTCTATCATAAATCTGGAAATCCTCCTCCTACATTACCAACTTAAGCATACTGGAGGTGCCCTTGGGACGATCATATGAGCAAAATATATAAATTAGAAGGGTATCTGTGAATGTAATAGCAGCAATTTCCCCTACTGACATTTCGGATTAGAATCTTTATGTATGTGTCTGTGCATTCGGAGACTCTTAATTTAGGTGTATTGGTTACATGGACCTCAGCTGTCAGCACCACTTACAGAACTGTGTTTGGTCCACGGAGGCCCCAAGGCTGAGATCAGAGACTCGTCCTCCAGAGAGCTGAACTGCAGTTACTGTAGCTGGAACCAGGAGACCTGCGAGGGCCCGACTTCCTCTCCGAGTCCACAGCAGAACCCCAGAGTGTGCGAGGGTCAGCAGTTATATGTGCCCGCAGGATCTGGTGAGGCAAGCGTGAGTGCTTTCTGAACTGACCTCAGATCAGGACACCTGGGCTTTAACAGGGGGACGGGGAGATGGTAAACCTCTCAGCAGCCAAAACACACACATACACACACACACACACACACACACACACACACACACAATACACACACACACACACACACAGGAAAGTACAGTACATTCTCCATGGGGGTAGGGATAAGTCACAGCCATTAGTTTTTGCAAGGGACGTTATGATCATATCACAGTGAATTTGTGGTCCAACTTCCTGTTCAATCACCCAGGTACGCCATCCACTCTGTGGGAGATTAGGGGGCCTGTCTGGCAGACAGGGCGTTATCTGATGCTGCATTCTGTTTCACTATGGCGACGCTATCTGTGGAGGACAGGGGGATGGATTGGATATAGGAGGGAGGAGGGGAGAGGAGAGGAGGGGAGGGAGGGGAGGGGAGGGAGGGGAGGCGGGATGCGCCAATGAAATGACTGGAATGCGGAGGATATCTCCGCTGCCCCATCCACCCCTGAAGCTGGTGCACACATGGCCTGAGTGGCGCCCTTTGAATTCTAAAAATACTGGGCACAGGGAGAGAGGGAGATTCAACAAGCGCTCAGTCCACGTCCAAACGCTGTCTGAGAGATTCACGATTGGGAGGAGGGGACAACCGATGCCTTGTTTTTGTATCAATCTCTTATTTTTCCTTACAGGGAAAAAGGGTGAAATATTTCAATCACAGCCATTCCAGTCAGTTCAGTACACTTTCCTGGATAAGAGTGTATTGTCAAATTCCAACATACACACAGGTTCGTTGCAAACTCTTGGCCAGACAAATTCCTCATTTTTATTGCGCGATAGTGAAAATCGTTTATTTGATACTGTCAATGAAATTGAATAGAGGTGCACTTTTTAATCCCATTTCACACCTAAAATCAATTTTCCCCTCATGGTTGTCAACTGGGACTTACTCCAACATTCTGTTCTCTCACAACCTATTTCGCTGAGTGCTGTTCTCAAACTGTGAGTGGGGTACACGCAGGGATATATCTGTCGGTTTCACTCACAAGTTGTGGGTGAATATGTATTTATTCTGTGACCGGGGAAGGTCTTAATGTGAAAAGACATGGCAGCGGGCTCACGGGTAAGGCCATGGCAGAGAATGAGGTAATTAGACACGAGAATCAAAACTGAGTTTGATCGAAAGAAAATAACTTAAAAATCATTTACGGAGAGGAAATGAACGGCACACAGCTAGAATAAAACACTGTGACATGCACTGATTTGAAGAACGCTGAAGCCACAACAGCTCTTTAAAACAATAGGTGGCCATTTTGTGTCAACAACACCTCATCTCCTCAGGATTGTTGACCTCCTGGAGCCAGCATGCAAAGGCATTCTGTCATATACCTCCCATTGGTAACTCTTTTGACATGTTATTACTGCCATTATCCACAGAGGCCATAAGGCCAGCGGTATTGTGAGGCTGTCTCAAACACAGTAAAGGAATAGGCCTCAGCGTGAGGTCTTTGTCTTTTGCTCGGTGAAACTCATCTTGTGGAGAGAAAGGAGCACGTTGTGCGAGAGAAAGCTCTCAGTGGGACTCCAGGCAGGTCTCCCTATTCATGCCAGTGTCACACAAGACACGTTCCCATCTGACGCGGGCGCTCCGTAACCCGCCCGCCGCCATGGCTCATTAAACCAGTTCATGCCCATGACCCCCAGGACGTGGAGGGGGGGGGTGCCCACCTCCTGTGCCAGTCAGGGCCAACTGTAATGGCACCTCTCCCCCCCGCCTCCCCCGATCTCTACTGTAAAACATGCATATCAGATGGCTGTGAGGGGCCACGGTGCATGTAAGCTGAAATGGTTGAGTGTCAGACTGATTCTGCATGCTCCTGAAACAGATGTCACTCCAGGACCTCACTCTGTGGCCTCATTTCTCAAGTCTGGATCTCATTACGTAAGCCCCACCACTGGCAAATTTGAAGAAATAGATATCTGTGTTTCTATGAGGTTAGACAAAACTATACGGACATGGTAGACTTTTGCATGAATAAGAGTAAACAGGGTACATCGTATGACTACAACAGGGTGTGTAATCTAGGATCCTGAAGTTGTGACTGCCACACAAATTTGTGCCTAATTGAAAACACTAAGGTCAGCATATGGGTGAAACGAATTCACAACAGCTTTCATGATTTTAAAAATAAAGATTTGCACTTCTGTTTAGCCCTTTCGCTAAATTCAGACCAAATGGTTCTCACCCCCCGAGCACCAGTGACCCTCGGTTCTCGGCTCCGTCAGGCACGCAGCGGAACCCTCCCAGTTCTCCCGCCGAAATGTGAGCTGGATTAACACCCGGCTCTGTGTGGAATCCAGGGATTTCCAAATGGATGCCTTTTTTATTGAACACATCGTGTACATTAAAGGAGTGGCTCCATTCTTTTCTTGGGACTATGGCTCAGTATTTGCGAGATCTTGGACAACTGCCGAGAGAGCGACTCCAGAGGGGGAGAGCGCAACAGGCGTCCTGATATCCATGGGAACGCTGGGAGCGAGCGATACGAGCCGTAGATGGACTCAGGGCATTGGCTGGCGGGAGGCACTGGGTCCAGCACAGAGTGGCATTGAACCGGACACCACTCTCTAATGCACCATGGCTAATGCCGCTAACACCATGGCATCTGTGGATTCAGGCGAGGAGCAAGATGGGATTTGGGGGATTTTTCTTTCCTAAGGGAAAGAGTGATAAGTGATTCTCTATGGCTTCATGGTCTGTATGAAGAAGTATTCGGTGTTAACAAGACAAATGTCTTGGAGACAGTTGTTTCTATTTGTTTATGTTCCAGCCTCACCCCCACACACAACCACACAATGAGCTGTCACTGTTAATGGATCTCAACGTGCAAAATTGGGTCCCACCCTCAATCTTGCATGGTTCATTTTCAGTTTTTTTTCACATCTCACAGGATTTAACTCACATTTAGTTTGTGTGAGGTCACAGCCCAATGCTATCACTACTTTGTAGCGCTTCAGACTGTGGATCAACATGTTTTCCCACAATCATTCAAAATCGCAGCCTCGCTCCTCTTATTCACCAGCAGCATCACAGGTCAGCCCGCGGCAGAGAGGACTGGAGCTCAAAGGTCAGGCAATCAAACAGGAAGCCCAACCCGGGAGGAGTGGAGTTGGCGGGAGAGGAAGCTGAGCTCAGTCTCAGTCTAAATGGAGGGAGGCAAAAGGGAAGGCCGGAGGGGAAGGCCTGGGGCCTCTCCTGCCTCTGCACCCAGCCGCCAGGACCTGATGAGGGACCTCGGAAAAGGACGGGGAGGAAAGGGCAAGGCCCAACCAGCTGACTCTCGTTAGCTTCCTCCAGGAAGCATGACGCCCAAACTAAGTTGAACGTAGTGATGAGGCCTGGGGACCTCTACATAGCCAAAGGGCTTCATTGTCTGCTGCCACTGAAACATTTAGACTGCAGTGTTAGCCAGATGGAAGCTAACGCTTCACCAATAGGAGTAGCCAGATAGCGACACACCAGTGAAGAGAAGTCATTTATCATCTGATGAGCGGCCCCATGGCAAGCATACAGATACTACACGTTGTGGTCAGTCTCTGGTGAATGTCCTCAAGACTATCACTGCATCTTTTGTTCCACAATTGTTTGGGCATTGCCATAGAAACATTCCTGTGAGTGTGTGTGTTCTGGGTGTGTCTGTATAATTTGTCTCCTGGTACCTCTTCCTTTCCTTGTCTTAGCCCTTTCTAGAGCAGTATCCTGTGGACCAAATCTTTACCACAACAACCTAGACTCTGAGCTCAGTCTCTGTGATGTCACTCTAAACATACAGAGAAATTTAATTAAACTATATTAAATTCAGTTCAATTCAATTCCACCATGTTTGTGTTTTTTAACACAAATGCTTAACTCAAGACCGGCTCACACTGAAAGGTTGAAACAGGAAGAGACCTTGAGTGGGTGCCAGTTCTTGAAACAGCTCATAAGTCTGCACTTGGCCAAGACAACGTCCCAGATGATCCTGGAAAGATCCTCCCCACTGCCTTGCAAAGAGGCCTAACATACGACGAGACAGACTAATATATGTATAAAATGAGACAATTTGTTACAGTCAGGACTCTAAATCAGCTTTTAACCTTTCCTCACTGGTGAGCTGAATATATCTCTTGCAGCCCATTATGTCAATGATAATCACTTCCTTTCCAAATAAATCCAAATACAGTACTTGTCTACATGATGCACATACAGTGTTCTGTTGGACACTTTAGTGAGTGAACAGGCACCATGGGGACTACTAGTAGTGCAAGGCAAGGGGTAAATGAGAGGTAAACCTTTCTGGGTCATGTGCGTGTAGCTGTGTTTTATAGTGCTCAGTGTGTTGCTTTTAATTAGACGGCTATGTTGTTAAGCCGCTTGATTAGTTTTGACTGATTTAGGTTGTTTTGACCCATCTGGAGTTGTTTTCCCAACAGTCGGCCTGCCGTCTATACCTGAGAGTGGGGCTCAGAGGAGCGAACTCTGACCCTGCTCGATGGGTGCAGCGCACAAGGTGTAAATGAAGTGCAGGGGATGAGCAGAGCAAAGCGCACGTGTTGCTCTCTAGCGTCTCCCGTCGGCTCGTAAACACATAGTCTGCTGATTGTGTCACTGCAGACTGAGCCCCCCGCCACGAGAACATGGACGTCCCGGAGTGATGGGATCATCCAGACCAGTGAGCCAAACAAGTCAGACATGAGGTATGTGTCTGTGGTCTAACAGATAAGAGCCCAGGGGCCCAGACATATGTACAGTACACACACACACACACACACACACACACACACACACACACACACACACACACACACACACACATCTCATATCCATACATTTACAACAAACAAACCTGCTGATGATGTGTGAGGATGGAAACACTGGACTGTTATTGGAGAAATTTCAAGGACATACTGATTTTGATTTTCACTTGTTCCAGTTTGTTCCAGTTTTTGATGGTCTGTCCCAGAGCGAAAGTTACTGTCTATTGTTTTTGAGTGTCTGGCCTAGAGAAAAATAGGCCTACAGCTATCTTTGTTCATTTGTTTTTGTTTGTTTCATTTATGCCGCATGTCCGGTTTTCCAAAGATGGGTGTCCTACTGGCTTAAGCGACCAGTTTGGTCATGGCTGCAAGGGGAGGCCAATTTCGCTTCTTTTTTTTTTGTTGCTGGGAAGGCTTAGTCCCATATGGAATGCATTTGGGGGTCTCCTGGGCTGCCATTTCACCCTGGTGTAAGATCTAACTGAGGGATTTCCTCTGGTTTGTCATAGATACTCTAGGTTAAACAGCTGATCAAGGCAACTACCCACCCACCCGCTCACCCATGACCTGGGAGACTTTAATCCCACAGATGTTTAAAAATTTTGTCCCTTTTTAAAGGATTTGCCCTTCAGAGCAGATTACACACAGGGATTCCCTCACTTCCCATCCAAATTCTGAGGGGCCGCTAGTGATTGATCTGGCACTTCCCTTGGTGACCTACTGTTGCCGTGACAACAGAAGTGATGAGGGATGACACATCGTACTAATTCAAATGGCCTCACCAAATTTTAGCCAACAAACATTGCTGTTAAATATCCTCAGGTAATGTCCTCGGAATTAGATAGAAATTGGTTGCTTTGAATTTTAGTGAGGTTGTAATCTGTGCAACAAGAATGTTCAAAAATGTTTGGTTAGGGTTGAGAGGACCGTAGGGGGTTTCTCAATATAGTCCCTGGATGCTCATTTTCCCCATCAAGTCTTATTAGAATAACAAATAGTTCCGCATAAGTCTCATGGTGAACTTTGCAAAAACAAAACAGCACTCCCACAAATAAACCACAGACGCATCCTCCCAAAACATTAAATGTCACCACACTTGAGATTGTACACATAAGTCGTTTTGACAGGAGCAGTCTGGTTCTATTTCATGTCATGCATGTCAGCTGGCCCAAAAAATGGCTTTTAACATTTCCCACATCTTAAAAAAAAAAAAGTCCTCTTGGTTCAAGTCAATTTGTCAAATAATAGACAGCACGGGCGTGGTGGGGGTTATTCATAGACATTGAGAAAGTGAGCTCAGACGCAAAGCCCTGGTTCTATTTTAGAGAGTCACCCCCTCCAGCCATGGAGGTCAGCTTCTCTCTCCGAAAGACACAAAAGCTTCTTACTCTCAGGAAATTAAAGGCACAACAGCCTCCCCTGCCTGCTTAATTCACTTAGTCCAGCGCGCTTTCTTGCTGGCTGTGGGAAAGCACCGCCGCGCTCTCTTCCACTCTCCCCTCTGTGTGCTCGCTCGCCCGCGCGCAGGTCTCCTCCTCGACTCTCCTTGGATGCAGGAAGAGACGCAGAGCACCAGGCCAAGCCTCTGGGGCTAACCTCTGACTCTCCATTGAGTTAAAACATGGCGAAGCTGGCCGTGCTTCAGTGGGAGGAATGGGGGGGAACTGCGGTGAATCCCCTACATTCCTCTAGGCCAGTGTAACAGGCAGTCTGTTGTCCTTCAGTTAAGGAAAGACAAATGTGGCGGGCTGTCTAATAGCACTCAATTAAGTGTAACTGCAGTTTTAAACTGCAATGCCATCATGTGCTGAGAGTTTGGGATTATTCCACCAAGTGATTTACGAGCATCTTTCTCTCAGGTACGTTTATTGTGCCAATGAGGGGTCCCCCTTGTGGCTCATCCTACGTATTCTATATAATCATTTCTAAACGGTCCCTGGCATCTCATCTGCGACATATATGCATCCTGAAGTTGGTTAACGCTAGTAAACATCTCAGGACTTCAGCCATACGAACTCTCAAGACCACTAAATGTCAGAGGAGAGAAACTGTTATCTATTTTGGCGAACCATACCGCAAAAAGGGATTTCACGCAGAATTACGCTCGACCCACTCACAGGCTATCCCAGTCACAGTGGGAAGCCTTTTTTTGGAAAGTAATTTTCCTGGCTGTGGGATGTTGTCTGCATTACCGCTACAGATTAAGATGCATGTGTTAGCCAAATAAATGCCAAACTTAATTTTCAAAAAATAACACACATTAGTTAAGTGCCGATGTAATGCCAAAATTGCTCTCAGAGATTTTAATTATTCTTTTGTTGCAAAATGGGACATGTAACAAAAAAGAGAGCAAGCAATATCTTTTCAGTGGCAGGTTTTCAGTGGAATACAGGTTGACTTTTTGTTCTTGTCCAAAGGAAGTAGAAACACTTAAAATACATTGAATACTAAACACAACTATAACTGACAAAAAGTTAAGATTTAAAGGTTAAGCAAAGGTTTCAGTCTGAGAAGGTGACAAATATCTTAGGTTGTTAAAACTTGCCCTATCTTTCAGTTGTGTATTCAATTAATACTGTTCCATAAATTCATGACAATGTAAGAACGTGGTCCTAATTGTAAAGTATATCAGACTTGATTCGTGATGAAAGGAGCTGGCTGATATGACAAGATATCGCATGTGAGTGACCAAGTGTCTCCATATGACTCCATCCTGAAGAAAAAGTTGAGGCTCCTCAAGAGCAGGAACATGCCATGACTCGGTGTTCACGCTAACGTCTTGCCAAAGTGTTCCTGGCAACTCTAATCACTCCCAATGGCGAGCCAAAGAAAATATTGGATTCAGGTGTTGATAGCGCACAGGCAGCGTCTCCGAGCCTGAGCCGAGCTGTCAGCGTGAACAGCGAATAAATTAGAGACAGTTTCCAACGACGGGCAGGGAGGAGCTGTGCTGACTCCACATAGACGTGGCCTGCAGTACGCAACTCAGCCCAGCGCACATTCCTGCTGCACCGCTGTTAACACCACACCATTGCAGCAGATTGATCTGTTGTCAATTAGGGCTAAACAATTTGTCGTCTTTATGACGTCTTAATTTGAAGTCTTAAGGCACTTAATAAAAGCCTGTCACGGATATACGGAGATATGTGGTCACATTAGCGCAACAATGAATGTTTCGCTTACGTTGAGTGAGAGCACATTTGACTGATGAACTTCACATCAAGACTAGGAGGATTTAATATAAGAAGATAAATTGAACTTTCTCAGTCCCTCTTACACTGTGTTGGATTCTTTAGTGGTTTGATAATCATTCTTAACCACATGCACTATTCTATATGCTAATATTGTTGACATTCTACTCTAAACTATTTCACAGACAACAGACCTGAGGAGAAATCTTTCCCCACCTCAAATGGCCTGTCGTCTAAATCATCTGCCTTTTGGCGAAACCAGTGGAACACCTCAACTGCAGGAAATACACTCAGTGTTGGTTTTTTTACATGCAAATTAGCATTATTCCGCATCAGTGCGTGACAGCAGACACTCAGTGAGCCTTGGGTCTGAGTGCGTGCATGATGCTGTGGAACACTTCTGCCTGCATGTGTACACACACACACACACACACACACACACACACACACACACACACACACCCGGGTTGGGCCTTGGAGGAAACTTCAAACACTCCCACTGGGTTCGGCAGTGGAACATGATTCTCCCCTCTCGCCGAGGTCCCGAAGAGTTCATTGTAGGGTGGGGACGCTGAGCCTACCTCAGGGGGTGAAGGCTTAGCCTAGCCTCTTCCCATCTCTCTCCCCGCTAACACAGGAGACACTGTTCTGTGGCGGCTAAAGAAACACTCGCAAAAACTCCACGGAGACGAGAGAGAGAGAGAGATAGAGAGAGAAGGAGGAGGAGGAGGAGAAGAGAGAAGGGATGTCCAGGGGCTGTTTGTGTTTGATGTGAGTTCAAGGGGACACAGTGAATCACCGACCCAAAAACAATGTCTTTCTCTCAGAGTTGTTTAGATAATGGTTTAAATCCCCCCACTGATGCCTGCGGAGATGATTGAGTGAGAAAAAACTATATAAGAAAAGGAGGATTCATCTGTTGACCTGCAGTATCTTCTGTTTGAGTAAATGTCTTGCAAACAACGGCTTGGCGAATGACCCCTGGAATTGAATACGGCTTTGTCTCACTGGACACTGGAAACTAGAGACAGTGTCTGCACAACATCTGTGTGCCAAGATGCTTATAGCATCTATAGGGCCTATAGAAAAAACCCTGCATGGCTCGTCTCTGAAGCGTATAAAACAAACAAAATAAAATAAATCCATAAACACCCTACGGAGAACCCAGGCAATGTGCTATTGGACGATTGGACGTAATGGATGTCATTCAATAGAGAGCATGAAATATATGCAAGAACTCAAGGACATCTGGATATGGAAGAAAAACAAAATGGTAACCAATGGCATATTGGCAGAACTGTTCCTTTATCCACCAATGAAAAGTACACACTTGCTCAGTACAAGAAAAAAAGCCTAAAGCCTATAGCGATATTGTCAGAGCTGCCTTCCTAACAAAACAGTTCTCCCTTTGCGATTTCTATGTTTAGGATTCAGTTCCATCAAGTAACCACTTAGTGACATCAACACCCATGTTTGTGGGGTCAAATATAACAATGTTGTCACAAGGGTGGCGCCAGCTAGCTAAAAAATGTGTACAACATAGTGTTTTGTTCTCAGTTGTCCAAGCTAAGCTTCTATTGAGAACGTTCATTATGACAAGTCAAACCAAGGTTTCCAAGACAAAATAAAAACCAAGATTGCAATTATTCATATGAAAATTCTATGTTTATAACTATGTGGAAAATTGGCCTCTTTGTAAAGCAAAGAGTTGCCAAATGTGTTCAGTCATATGATAACAGAGATGTTCTCATTGCAATTTAGGCTTTGATAATGATAGAAATCATCACTGATAGATTTGTGTGTTCTATGAAGTTGAGATGGAAGTTTTGACGATAGATATGATCTGCAGACATGTCTTTGTGTTACCATAAACTAGATCATCAGATTAGAGAGATCCTGCACAAGCTCTTTCAAAGAAGTCTGTGGTGGTTTACTAAATTTGCTTACGTTTTTCTATGTCCATGTTACAACAAGCAGTACTGTTTTTTCAAGCATGCCATTATCCAACCTATACTAAAAAAACCAAATCTGGATCCAACAGTGCTAAAAAACTACAGACCCATATCCAAACTACCACTGCTGTCCAAGATACTTGAGAAAGTTGCTGCTAACCAACTCACTCGTGCTCTTGACAGTTCTGAGCTTTTGGATACTTTCCAGTCTGGTTTCAGAAAACTGCATTCTACGGAAACTGCCCTGGTGAGAGTGCACAACGACATACAGATGGCGTCTGACTCTGGCTGTTTTTCTGTGCTGGTACTTCTCGACCTCAGCTCTGCCTTTGATACTGTGGATCATTGTATAATGATTAATCGGCTGCGAGACTGGGTGGGCATCTCGGGCATGGCGCTTGATTGGTTCACGTCGTACCTTGCCGATAGAAGTTTTGCCGTGTCCCTTGGTGAATTTCTCTCTGCCCAGTCCCCCCTGACCTGTGGTGTCTCCCAGGGGTCAGTGTTGGGCCCTTTACTGTTCTCTTTGTATATGCTGCCCCTGGGCCAGATAATTCGGAGTTTTAACATTGCCTATCATTTTTATGCTGATGATATGCAGCTTCATTTTACCCTTAGGCCAAATGAGACCCCTAAGCTTTCAAAGCTGCTTGACTGTCTATCTGCCATCAAGGGTTGGCTAGCAGAAAATTCTCTGCAACTCAATATGGACAAGACAGAGGTCTTAGTTGTTGCCCCAGACAAAGTGCTGCCCACAATACAGCAAAACCTTGGCTGTCTTTCAACTCTTGTGCGTCCTAGTATAAGGAATTTAGGGGTATTGTTTGACAAGTCCCTATCTTTTGACAGCCACATTAAATCACTCACCAAATCCTGTTTCTTTCACCTGAGAAACATATGCAAGCTGAGATCTGTGGTTTCCCAGTCAGAGTTAGAAATGCTCATTCATGCCTTCATCTCATCCCGTATTGACTACTGTAATGCTCTGTTCTCTTCACTCAACAAATCTGTACTCCACCGTTTGCAATCCATCCAGAATGCAGCTGCCAGACTCCTCACCAGATCAAACAGGCGCACCCATGTCACCCCTCTACTTCATTCACTTCACTGGCTCCCTGTGGCCTACAGGATACAATTTAAAATTCTAACACTAGCATACAGAGCCCTCCATGGTCAGTCTCCTGTTTACCTCACCAACCTCATTCACCCTCACTCTGCTCCCCTCTCCCTCCGATCCAATAACCACAACCTGCTTGCTGTACCCCGCACTCGCCTTAGGACTTGTGGCGATAGGGCGTTTGCTGCTGCAGCCCCCAAGCTATGGAATTCACTTCCCATGGAGGTTAGGTCTGCGGGTAGTATTGACCTTTTTAAAGGGAGGCTTAAAACCCACCTCTTCAGGATGGCCTTTTTAAACCTGTGACATGACCCTCTTTTAAATCCTTTGTAGCTCCCTATTTATTTATGCCTTTTCTTTTATGATTTCCTTATCTTTTTATTATTCCCTTTTAAAAAGTGTATTTTATGCCTGACTTTTATTCTTGTTATGTGTATTTTATTATGTATTGTAAAGCACTTTGTGATTTTATCTGTGAAAAGCGCTATACAAATAAAGTACTTACTTACTTACTTACTTACTGCATACCACTGAAATGTTGTATGAATACAAAAGCAGAGTTAAATGTGCACACACACACACACACACACACACACACACACACACACACACACACACACACACACACACACACACACACACACACACACACACAAAATACAAACCGATGTACAGGAGAGGGACATTCTTGTGCTAGCACACACATACTGTACATACAAACACACACACACACACACACACACACACACTCATGAGTAGCAGATGGCCGTGGCATAGCGTGCACTTAGCTGACAGCTCTGGTGAGGGATGGTGCTTGTGCTAGCGTGTAGAGGGCTGACTGTCTCCCATCCCCTCCTACCCTGGACCCGCCAGCGTGGCCAGACGCATCCAGCCTCTTGGGTCCTTCATCTGCTGACATCTCTATCTGGATTTGATGTAGGGACACAGTGAGCCTGCAGAGATTAATCACACACACACACACACACACACACACTCTCTCTCTCTCTCACTCTCTGTCACACTCACACACACACACACACACACACACACACACACACACACACACACACACACACACACACACACACACACACCCCAACACACACACACCCCAACACACACACACCCCAACGCTAAAGGGGAGATGGCCCAGATATCTTACACGGATATGTGATATACTGCAGGGAGCAGGATATTTAACCATGGCAAGGATGGATGATTGATAAAAAGGCATTTATGGACCATCTGCCCAAGATGAGGGAAGTGTGGAGTAGAGCTGTTGACATTATAGGCCTACTGAAACATACAACATATATCTCCTAGCTATTTTAAACAAGTTTTGAAACCACTACAGCAATTATATAGGATGGGTGAACACTGCCTAATCTGCCAGAGAATTTGGATTTCGGCAGACTGCTCAAGCTGAAAGCCCGTATCTATTCCCCCTGCTTCCTGTCCACAACTTTTGGGTCCAATCACAAACTAGCTTATCTGATTGGTTGACGAACTATCCAAGCGTATGGAGTCATTTGAACAATGCCCATTGATCACACCACTTGTAGAAATAAAGCGCAGACTCCCCAGACTAATGTTCAATCAAACATTGAGCTTAGTATGGGCTGGCGATAGCCAGACGAGCAATTCTATTGAAGAAGACTAAAAAGTTGCATTGTTCTGTACACAGGCAATTCTGTGAAATTGAGAACATACTGTTGCTTAGGGTGAATAATAGAAAACATTCAGCATTATCTCAACAGCTTTAGTTACAGCCAAACCAGCAGCAGTTACTACAAAAGAGCAGCAGCAATCTCTTGATAATTCAATCAAAACGAGTTACACATTTTCTGTTTGTTCTATGATCACTACTTTCATGAAACTGCTGGCAAAACAGTAACCCAGCTGCTGTTTGAATGGCTAAACTTTAAGTTGAACAAATCAGTTATGTGTATGTAAACATGTCAGTATACCATCTTTACACAGTCAGGAAATAGCCTGTGTTATAATTCAGTCAAAATACAGTATGTCTGTCCTATGTAGCGCTGCCATTTAAATCATCCAAAGTAAAACTGATATAACACTAATATCACAAGCTAAACACACGATTTTGACAGACTGAGAAACTAACAGTGTTGCTAAAGCATTTACGCACGAAATTTCAGTTAGCGTACATTTACAGTTTGACATTATCAACAGACTGAATGAAACCACTGACTCACTCTACAGACAAGCCATTTCATTCGCCTGTCAAGTGACTCAGACTTGTGAAACCATGACCGGGTATGTTGACCTCATGTTTGGGAATGGCAACAGTTTGGTCTCATTCTGGCTGTCTGCTACACAGCGCTATTAAACAAGTGGCTGGCACCTACATCCTCACGTCCATGTCTAACTCACTCCCACAGCATTGGCAACAAGCGACAGCTAAAACAATTACGGCTTGACGTAATGTTTCATCACTTCAGCGGGATGTCGTATCAAATTATTCAAAATGCTAAGAAAGCTGGTGTCACTGATGGTTATCAAAGCATTAGAGTGTCAAAGGCTAAAGGACCCGTGCACAAGACTCTGCCGTTTGTGAAGTGGAACGGCAGCAAAAGCTGAGGAGATGTTTTCCAACTTCAGTTCCAAATGCAGTGTGTTCCCAAGAGGGGCAGTGTCATTGATAAGAGGAATCAGTGGGTCAGTTAGGGGTCAGTTTTGTGGGGTTGGAGGGGGCATTAGGATATCCTACTCCAACATCCACATCAGTGTTTGGAGCTTGATCCACCATCACCGGAGGTGCTTTTCTAAGGACATTACCGCTGGGGCATGGAGAATCATCCCCGGCCCAGCTTGTTTCCGCTGCTCCGTGACGCGGATGACTTCATGTGACCATCCAGCGTGTGATGCAATCTGAAATGGACACCTTGACCCCGGCGAGCGGATGAACAACACGCCATTATGCTCCATTCATCTGGGGCACTCTCATGGCTCAAGGTGCTGCACGTTTAAGACATTAGACTGGGATAAGATAAGGTGGAGTTATCATGGCAAAACAATCAACTGCCATTCCGACTATAAGTTATAGGTGGAAAATGGGATTTTAAGGTTTTGTTTCTTGGTGGGGTGAGTAGTGGATTATATCTAACTTGTCCCATACCTTCTTGATATGTTGGAATAAAAAAAATGGAGAAGAGGTTTCATGCAGTGGCATGCTGTTTTCTACCCCAAAAGGTCGCCTTAGCTGGTCTTTGTCACACTGTTGTACACTGAAATTATGCTGATTAACAACTTCAAACGTATTTTGAAAAGAGCAATAAACTATATGAGTGTCCTGGCAAAAAGTTTTTGTTTAAATTTGGATTTGAACAAACATTCAGATGAGGTGCATTTAGCTACATCAATTCAACATTGGTCCAAGTTAATGTATTCAATGGTTTTTCTGTCCGTTCTTATATTCTGGAACATTTGACGATGGAGACAATGTCCAACTATAACTAATTTAAATGTTGAAACACTCCATCTAATTACTGTTCAAAGGGCATGTGCAGTCTTAAGGCCTGTGGTACGTTTGTTTTGTAGTAGTTTCCTCTCCAAACTAAACACTTGACATCATAAAACCCCATTGTGGGGAAAAAAGAAAAAGCCATCTTGATATAAAGTCAGCAAGCACTGTTTACATTAAACACAAAAGTCTGTGCTAGTTCCAAAGCAATTAGATGCTCATTTTTAATCTAAGTGCCATTTGTTTTGGGGAGGCAGATTGAGCACGGTGCTCAGAGGGGCTATGTTGGAGGAGGTGGGGGTCATTTCTGACTTCTGCCCCGTCTAAATGAGGCCTTGGCAGCTGAAAACATCCCCTGCTGGTCCCCGTCAGGCCCTGTGCCCAGTCAAGCACCTTCTCAGCTGGTTTCCTCCCTGCTTATAGACTTCTGACTTGATTGCATGCGAAAGGTACGCAAATGCTCGGTTGCACTTCTTAACGTATTCAGCTTTACCTGCACTGCACTGGCATTTTGTTTGTCAGGCTTTGTTGATTAAAGTTCTCTCGAGGTTTATATGTTTTGCCCTAGTTCTAAGCAAGCGGGGATGATGAATGCACAGAGAATTTGGATTCAGAACAAGAACCCTGGCTGTGTACTGTAAATTCGTCACTGCAGAACTGGCTTCGGTGTTGAGGCGAAAAAACGTATTTTCTTTGCCCTCCCCTCTTTGTGTTAATCATGCTGTTGAGGTAACCTTGTGCGCTGGCACAATGTGAGATGAACTGTCACAACTGTCCACTGTAGGCCCTGCCCAGCGCTCAGAGATAAGAAACTCTGGCTTGCACTAAATAACACATAATAATTATTTGAGGATTAACTTCGAAGGATTTATATTTCCCTTAAACCCCACATTCTTTCACATCATTCTCAGTGAACCAACTCTTCATTAACTGCTTGCAATATCCACACTGGCGTTCATTTCCTCCCTCTGAGCACAGCTAATCAAATTTGGACAATTAGGCTTGCCGTAAGTGGATCAGTCGAGGCCCTTGGTCACATCTGGAGGCAGGGTGATGGATGCGGGCCATTCATGTCAGCATCTCTCTCAAATTTGAAAGGGCCCTTTGATCCCTTTTAAGAAAATTTGCCATCTCACGTCACACTCCCTCCGTGCTTAGCTTTATCCTAATCAGGAGATGCCGGGCCCCGGCAAACACAGAGGAATTCTCTCCTGAGCGAGCGATAAGATCCAAACACGTCCAGCTCTTAGGTAGGCTCCTTCCAGTTTAAAGACACGTTAATGAATGCATGCAGCCCCTCAGGTTGAAGGTGAGTGGCAGGTGAACTGGAGTGCTGTGTGGGACGTTTCCAGCAGCTGTCCTTTCAAGGTTTCAACAGACTACACAACACAAAAGAACTGACCGCCCCTCAACGAGTTTAAAAGGGGTTATCGGAAACGGTGCAGTCGAGGTGAAATCGCCACGGAGGCCTGGTGCCCAGCCGATGACACGCTCTTCGTCACAAGGGCCTCTGTGTTGACGTCTCGGGACCGCGAGGCAGAAAAGACCGGAGACACGTTCCACTACGGCTCCACAAAACCCCTTGCAGCCGTGCCAAACCAGACAAAGCATGCAGACTCCACGAGGCCAGTTCACATGCAGATGCAGAGCACGGTCTGGTGTGAGGGCCGCTCTGTCTGTCTCTGTTCCACAGCTGTATATCACAAAGACCTCCAGCCTACTAGAGCCATTACTTATGGTGTGCAAGGGCCAGTGTGTTGTGAGAACCCCAGAACATGAACACACAGTTATAAAGATCTGTTATTGCTATTATAGTCTTCTCTGGAGAAATACATGAGTCATGTCATGTGGTGGTCTGACTGATTTCTCATTCTCAGCAAATCGGTATATTTTGGTGTTGATTGATTTCTCATGTGGTGTATTGATCATGACGAGGGACTGATCAAATAAATAACTGTGGCTTGTATGTAAATAAGTAATAAATAAGTGACTTGACCCAGTCCTTCAACATTCGGTCACTAAACCACACACCACAGCCAGGAGCGCAAAAAAAACATGTCAGGGAGTGTGTCAAAACTGACCTCTACAAGCCACCATCTGTGTTCTATCTGGCCCCAAGAGAAGGCTTTCATAAATTACTGTATGCAACTTGCAAAGATGGACACTTTGGACCTAAACTGCTCTTTACAATGACTGCTCATCTGTTCACACACTCACACACATCATACCACAGCCTGCTGCAACACAGGGGAAATTATACTGTCAGAAAAGAGTTACGAGTAGAGCAATTAGTTGCATTCGCCCCAGCAGAAAAAACAGGAGGGAGAGGCAAATTCAGCAAAGCCCTTAACTCTTCCCAAATGGCTGCACAGATCAACCGCAGATGAAGGCTCTAAATGTGCAGTGTGTGTGTGGATGGAACACAAATTCATGATCAATTAGAAGCTAAATCAAAAACAAATTTGAGCTGTGTGAGATTGACTTTTGAGCGCGATAGAGAGCAGACCTCGAGGAGGACACTTTACTAGGATCCCTGCGGAGTGATTGCGATGGTGGGGATGGTGTGTGACTGTGTGTGTGGGTGTAGCCGCTCTGATCCCTTAGAGCTGGATGGTCTCCGAGGCACGCTAACGTTAAACAGCGAGGTGAGGCCCATGCCACCAGCCCTCGTTTGCCAGCACATCTGTAAGGTTTAAAACAGATGAGATCCGTGTTCGGCCAAAAGAACCAGAGTCAGGGGAGGAGAGGGTGGGGGGGATGCTTAGCCATGCTATTGTTAGCAGTAAGGGTGGTCTTCTGCCAACAGCGAGCTTTGTGAAGAAGAAAGGGTCAACAATGTGGTGAAAAAGGGTTGAACTGGACGCAGGTGGGGGTTTCCCCAGTTCTGGATTTGGTCCCGCGGTTCTTGGAAAGACTTTTTTACATTACACAGTGCATTACCTGACAAGACCAGGGTGTGTGAAACCACAAGACCAGGGGGAAATTTTGTCAGTTTCACATCCAGACACAGTTGCCAGAAAGCTGTTAAGTACCGCTGTGATATACACTTGATGTGTTGAATGTATAATAAATATAATTACAACAATATGGTTTACAGGCCTGCAGATAAGCACGCCATGGCAAAGTATTATGAGTTCATCACGCACAAATTTGCAAAAAAAGGCTGTTAAACAGCAGATAATCCAGTACCTGTTCCAGTTCCTGGAAACAGTTGATCGAATGAGCGTTGGCCTTAATTGAAGTTAGCAAGTCCTAGTGAAAAAAGAAAAACAGGGCATTACCATGTGTTCCTAATGGAAATCAGTTCATTAATAGACACAGTTGGATTCAATCTTACCACTTTTTCATCAATCCATACTAAATTATAATGAAATGTATGATGAATGATGAAGAAAATGTACAAATTAAATGAAATTGCAGTCGTCATTACATAATCGCTGATTTATTGTGATGTAGTGTGAGGAAAAGGGTTGATCCGTTACATCCAGCCCACTGTGACATCTAGAATAATGTTTGTGGTTTTGATATCACATGCACTTGCAGAAACACACAAGCCCAAGGGAATATTATTATTTAGCAGTTTCCATGGAGAACTGATCTCATCCAATTTCAGTGCAGCTGTAAGTTCTTCAATGTATTTGGGGAATTTTAAGAAATCAATCAACTCAGAGTGGGTTATAGTTATCAAACTGAGTGAAACAAACAGTGTTTTAGCTACATAAACTGCAATATTGATGTAAACTCATATTTTCATATACATGTTTAGTAAAATTATGCATTAGCAATGACTTCAGGATTTGAAGGAAGAAGAGGAAGAATGCTGTATAACAAATAGACCTGTTTTTTTATAGTAATTTCTCAGTAATTCACAAAAACAAACTGCAGCAAAGACCAATCCATCCAATCCATCCTTCTTGTGAGGAGCCCAGGGCTGAAGCACTTTGTCTTTTAAATGATTGCGTGTCATGCCAGAGTGAGCACACTCCTTTAATGGGAGCTTGGGCTTTCTTTACAGTAAATAAGGAACTGAGGTATGGCGAACTGGCACAGGGCACTTAAAAACGTGGGGAGAGTTTTAAAGCACACTCCTGTGGAAGCCTTCTGAATCTATTAGTGCTGTCCTAACTCACACTTTGTTTTAACTGCCACCCAAATTCCTTGTATACTTAGTCTAGAAGCCTGATTTACATTTATGACTGTTCGGATCTGGTGCAGACTCCCATTTCAATTCATATATTGAAATATTTAAACTTCAACTACGTAGCCTACATCTTTTTCTTAAAAAAATATTTAGTGCATATTCAGTGCATTTTCAACCGGCATTAAAAAGTTAATTGGCAACGATGTAAAATGGCTAGCACAAGAGTGCACGGTCTATGTATTATCTCTGTAAACTTTGTCACAAACTTGAGCTTGATCTTTTTAATTGGGCCACCACAGCCTTGGCAGAGGGGGTGGTGGGGGGCACGTGTTGTCGCCCCACGTCCCTGGAGAAGCGGACGGCCTCTAGAGCTGTGACCTGACCCTGCCGTCGGGCACAGACGGCGCCCGCTGAAAGTGACATAGCCTAATTACAGCCCCCCCCCCCCCCCCGCAAAAAAAGAGACGTCGTCCACTTTCTCTTCTTCCCCTTCTCTCCCTGTCCTTCTCCACCTCCTCGTCCCCACCGGGGGCTCAGTGGTGGCGAACAATGCCACATAATCCCCATTACACTTCCTTGGCAGAGCCCTACAACTCCAACTAAACGCTCCAGTGGGGAGGAAGTAATTCGATTTGCTCCTCACAGGGCCGAGGAGGCCGGCGGGGAGGCAGGCCCGAGCAGCAGGTGTGTTCTGGACACAAAAAACCCAAACGGGCTCTTAACTCGGTTAAAGAGCACTATCTCAACAGTTACATGAGTAACACTAACTGGCTCTTAACTCGGTTAAAGAGCACTATCTCAACAGTTACATGAGTAACACTAACTGGCTCTTAACTCGGTTAAAGAGCACTATCTCAACAGTTACATGAGTAACACTAGATGGAGGGGGGGGAGGGGGCTCTTGGTGGAAGTCTTCAGGTTGATTTAGCCGTAATCCATGGCATGAGTGATCTATTCAACGCAAGGGTTTCGGGGCGTGGGGGGGAAACAGCTTGTAAGCGGAGGACCTGCAGATTGGGGATGCAAGATGGAGGTATATGTGTGCCTGTGTGTGATGGGGGAGGGAGGAGGGGGGGGGGGCTCAAATGTGGTATGGACACGCATTGCTGACATCTTTTCTGTACACCTGGGTCTTACACAACAGATTCATCTGTCTCCAAAGCATCTGCGGTATCCACCGAGAGCAATCAGGTTGTTCAGCATGGAAGTGAACTGGGTCCAATCTGTCTCTGAATGTCTGTGGTTTTGCTACAATATCTAAAACCGAATAAGACTATGACTTTCTCCAGTCAAGCAAAATACCCGTGTAGCTCAGTCAAATATCACATACAATGTCAGATATAACTACACACAATTCCTTCACTATAATCACATAATAGTGTGATGTCATATATTCAGAGTTAGAGGTTCTGAGCCGTGGAAAGTTTCCCTACGGACGGAGGGGGATTTCCTCTGGAGCTTAGCTCCTCACTAAGTTCCCAGTCCCATCCCTGCACGAAGAAGAGAGGGAGGAACAGTTGCAGCATTCTCCTCTAAAATGGCAGCGTGATGAGGATGAAGAGACGGGCCTCCCTCCTCCTCCTCGTCTCTTGCCCTCCTCCGGTCTGGCCCACTGACCCATGCTGCCCAGCACAACGCTCTCCATTCACGCTCCCTCCCCACCTCTGGCCTTTCGGCGCAGAAGTCATCGCCACTTTTCGCCGGCGTCAGCATCGGCCAGTCTCAGTGGCCGCCCCACAAGCGCAGTCACTGCAGGTCACACACACAGGACCCGATTCATTGCATTCTGAAAGAGCCGTAAAAAGAATTCGAAAAGATTCGTGTGTTAAGAATCTGCAGGGTTCTGTGGGGACTTGGCAGTGATGTTGCATGCTGGGAATGCTCAGGGATAGTTTTGTCATTTCATACAACATGTTTGTAAAGAGTGCTGCAGTCCTGCAGAGTTGACCAATGTTTGATTCTGGAATGGGATGGATTTTAAGGCTGTGACTTGCCACAGCAAATGTGGAGAAGAAATTGAGAAACACTGCCATCTTGTGGTACAACTCAGAATGGCCTCTGAGTAACAAGAAAACATTGGTGGGAGTAACTGTCACTTTACAAGAACTATGTGATGCATATTGAATGAATATAGGCCTAATTTAGGCCACAACGAACAGACCATTAAATAAAGTAGCCAAATGCCCTTGGTAGCCCTGTCTTATGACTGTCAAGGAGTAAACACACTTAAATCTCCAAGAAAATGTCAAATTTTATGATGTAAATGAGAACCACTTGAAGGTCTTCAGATCTGTAATTTACTCGTCCCAATACCCCTATGGGGAACCCAATCAGACGCCCCTGGCTTCGCATCACAACGCCGCCCTCATCTAATCTTCACTCTCTCTCCTCTCTAATCCCTTATCATTTATGAGCTGCCATCAATCCACTGGCCGGCAAGCCCATCTGTCACGACGGACATAATTTACAACAGGCTTGCACAGTGCTGAGGAGCGCCACATTGCTGAGAGTCTTAAGACGGCCCACGGGAGAGACTTTGGCACACGCTGATGTGCTGAAGGGACTAATCACTTGGCGAGAGACTGCAGTGGATAGACACAGAAGAATGTGCAATTAGTGCATCTTACACCTAAAACATCACGACCGCAGTTTAAAGCGAGTGGCCATCAAGTTACAGAGGACTGTCTCGGGTAGTGTTCCCAGCTGATTGTCTCGGTCTTGTGCTTTCATACTCGAGTTCCAGATGAGCTGTCAATCACCAGAGGAATTTCTCAAGGCCCTCTGAATGTAACAGCATGTTATGGTCCCTGTAACCAAGGTGACAGGAGAAAGTTTGTCCAGGCACTTTGGTTTACCGAAGACCTGGGCCATGATGACATTCTTGGGGGAGCAGGCCGTAAAGTGCCTTTAACGGGGGACTTGAGACATATTAAAAACACGTGCTGATGTAGTTTTCGCCTGTACCACAGTGTGTCGATCAGACACAGAATGACTTTAGCAGACAAGGGGAAATTGTCCCCCACACTTGTCAACAATGATGACAGAACATGTTCGTGTCCCTAAATGCCCAACATTAAGCACATGTTACGACTTATGCGTCCATGTCGAAAAGTCTTAAGTTTTGCTATGGAAACCAGCTCAACTGTCAGGTAATCTGCATGAGAAACCCTCAACTGGCAGCCAGCAAGGCGTCCTCACTTTGCATGTGAATCTCTGCCAGTTTGCTTCACATGGCATAGGTCTCAACAGGCAGAGATAGAGTTCTATCATAAAAAACATCTGCCATGACTTCATATCTGGACGGCCACACCTTGTCCAAAACAGATAAAAGCCTGCTACTCTTTCATGGCGCCCACATCCACATCAGACTTCCATGATCACTTTGACAGGAATTGATTTAAAACAGCCCAGCTGAAAAACAGAACAGCTTGACCATTTTAAGCTGGGTAACTTTGCTGACCAGATCACTTTCACCATGATGTTTTCACATGATTGTGATAGCTGATCATAGCCCTACTGCCTAAATCCATACCAGCACATGTTGGTTTTGGATGTTATAAATAATCATGATTATCATAAATCATGATGATTGATGATGAATACATTTATTTTAGTAGGGAGTAGGGTTGCTCGACTATGGTAAAAATCATTATCAGGATTATTTTTGCTCAATATTGAGATCACGATTATTAAACGTGATTACTCAGTGATTTTGGAACTATCATTCATATTATTATTATTTTATTTTAAATAAATAATTGTTCAATATAATCCAACAAGAAAAAATAAATGTAAAAGTTAACGCACACGACAATTCAAGACAAAAGGAGAGCATGGTTATGAAACTGATTCTAGCAAAAATAGTAATCAGCCTATATTTCGATCATGCTATTTTAATAATTGTTGTAGCCTAAGTCATAATAAATCGATTAATTGCACAGCTCTAGTATGGAGATAGCAGTAGCCTATGGCTGAACCCAGATGACTCTGCACAGTCACATTTGAATCGGGCTCTGCAGATCCGTCTGGCAAATTCTTCAATCACAGAGACTTTGGAAATTAGCCCTTTTCACGGTGATGTCAGACGAAGCGTTGCTGGGTGTCCTCCGGCATGTCCTGCCGCCCAATACTACAGAAGAAGAAGAAGAAGTATTCATGGGTTTCATCAAGTCCCTTTCCACAGGTGTATACAATCAAGCACCATGCTATAGTGACTTACTATAGTATTTACTACAAAGTGTGTGATTTACTATAGTCATTTTCCAGACATTGTATACTAAAATGTGTAGTGACTTACTATAGTATTTACTACAGTACACTACTGATTTACTATAGTAATTTTCCAGACATTGGATTTACTATAGTAATTTTCCAAACATTGTAGTGTACTATGGTAAATACTATAGTAAGTCACTACACAGTGTAGTATACTATACATTACTAGTTAACTACAGTATAAATCACACACTATATTTGTAGTAAATACTACTACAGTACACTACAATGTAGTGGTTGGGCAGGCAGCTCACTGCTCTGGGTTAGTGTGTGATTCACCTCACTGTGTGTGTGCTGTGTGTGTTCACTAATTCGGTTAAATTGGGTTAAATGCAGAGAAACAAATTTCCCTCACGGGATCAAAAAAGTAGGCGCTGTGGCGCAGCAGGCTACAGCGTCCGTACCATTTACGGGTCCGAGTGCCCACGGGGACCAAGGTTCGAATCCGACCTGCGGTCATATCCCAATCCCGCCCCATCTCTCTCTCCCACTTGTTTCCTGTCTACCTCTTCACTGTTCTATTCTAATAAAGGCAAAAAGGCCGAAAAAAAATACTTGAAAAAAAAAAAAAAAGAAAAAAAGTAGGCCCTATATATTCTATTCTATTCTATTCAATGTCTGGAAAATTACTATAGTAAATCACACACTATATTTGTACTAATATAGTATACTACACTGTGTAGTGACTTACTATAGTATTTACTACAAATATAGTGTGTGATTTATAGTTAAGTTTATAGTAGGCCCTATACTACACTGTGTAGTGACTTACTATAGTATTTACTACAGTACACTACAATGTCTGGAAAATTACTATAGTAAATCACACACTACAGTAAATACTAGTCACTACACAGTGTAGTATACTGTAGGCTACAGTACATTACACTGTGTAGTGACTTACTATAGTATTTACTACAAAGTGTGTGATTTACTATAGTCATTTTCCAGATATTGTATACTACACTGTGTAGTGACTTACTATAGTATTTACTACAGTACACTACTGATTTACTATAGTCATTTTCCAGACATTGGATTTACTATAGTCATTTTCCAAACATTGTAGTGTACTATGGTAAATACTATAGTAAGTCACTACACAGTGTAGTATACTATACATTACTAGTTAACTACAGTATAAATCACACACTATATTTGTAGTAAATACTATACTATAGTACTACAGTACACTACAATGTAGTGGTTGGGCAGGCAGCTCACTGCTCTGGGTTAGTGTGTGATTCACCTCACTGTGTGTGTGCTGTGTGTGTTCACTAATTCGGTTAAATTGGGTTAAAGTAACCCAAAAAGTATAGTAAATCACACACTATATTATTGTATAGTATAGCAATTTTCAAAACATTGTAGTGTGCTATGGTAAATACTATAGTAAGTCACTACACAGTGTAGTATA
Organism: Sardina pilchardus; assembly: GCF_963854185.1. Lineage (NCBI taxonomy): Eukaryota > Metazoa > Chordata > Actinopteri > Clupeiformes > Clupeidae > Sardina > Sardina pilchardus. The sequence continues at coordinate 28,151,930 of NC_085007.1, forward strand.
CTATACATTACTAGTTAACTACAATATACTACAATATCGTGTGTGATTTACTATAGTAATTTCTGTGTTGTGACTCACTATAGTATTTATCATACAATGTTTAGAAAATTACTATAGTAAATCCCACACTATATTGTAGTAGGCCTATATTATAGTAATGTATAGTATACTACTCTGTGTAGTGACTTACTATAGTATTTACTACAGTTCACTACAATGTCTGGAAAAGTATAGTAAATCACACACTATATTATTATAGTAATGTATAGTATACTACACTGTGTAGTGACTTACTATAGTATTTACTACAGTACACTACAATGTCTGGAAAATTACTATAGTAAATCGACATTGTAGTGTACTGTAGTAAATACATACTAAGTCACTACACAGTGTAGTATACTATACATTAATAATATAGGCCTACTACAATATAGTGTGGGATTTACTATAGTAATTTTCCAAACATTGTAGTGTACTATGGTAAATACTATAGTAAGTCACTACACAGTGTAGTATACTATACATTACTAGTTAACTATAATATACTATAATATAGTGTGTGATTTACTAGAGTAATTTTCCAGACATTGTATAGTGCTGTAGTAAATACTATAGTAAGTCACTACACAGTGTAGTGTACTATACATTACTATAATATAGGCCTACTACAAGTGTGGGATTTACTATAGTAATTTCCCAAAAATTGACTCATCGTGTACATAGCAAAAGCATTTGCACAAAATATCTTTAGGTTTGCAAAGAAGTATTTCATGGGTCTTCCTGAACTTCACAATTTGTTTAGCAGTATTCACCGAAGCAAAGTCATCATAGATTCTTAATTGTCTGGAATCCTTTTTGAATCTAAAAATGTGTAGGTACACCTCTTCACATTTGCATGCTGATAAGCAACCACAATTGCGCTTACAAAGTAGTATGGATTTAATACTACCATGTTCTCCGTTTTTTAGCGCTTTCTGTTATTGATCAGTGTGCCTTCCACGGCCACGCCCACACCCCCAACATTCTGAATCAATATATACACCATTTGAAAGCTTGAACTTTGGGGAATCCACATATGACAACCTTTTCCATGTACAACCTGTATACTGCTTTACATTATCAGATTAATCTCACCATGTTTCAAATAAATTAGATAAAAAAAAAAGCCCTCCTCCCCCTCCTCTGAACTAGGCACAGTGCAATTTCGGGGGGAAAAGCCAGTCTCATCTGAAGTCTACTGTTGTCTGTTATATTGTACATCAGGGGTCGCCAACTGGCCTGCTTTGCCTTTGACTTATAGATATATATATATATATACAGTGGGTATAGTAAGTATTCACATCCATGCTAAAGTTGACTAAAAAGAGGAATATAAAATCATCTTTTGAGAATTGATTGTAATGCCTTAATTAAAAAAATTAGTAAAAATCAAACCGCTAAGGACACTAATTTTCTTTGTGATTGAAGAATGTATCGTAAATAGATAAATGTTCTTCCTTAAATACAGGTTGCATAAGTATTCAACCCCTATGTTAAATTCCCATAGGAGCAGGAGGATTTTTTATATGTTTTTATTTTTAAAGGCCAGCTATTTCATGGATCCAGGATATTATGCATCCTGATAAAGTTCCCTTGGCCTTTGGAATTAAAATAGCCCCACATCATCACATACCCTTCACCATAGCTAGAGATTGGCATGGTGCTTTTTACAGTTAGCCAATTAGCCTGTTTGATGCTCATTGAGCTCAATGCAAATCAAACAGGCTAATAGGCTAACTGGAAAAAGCACCATGCCAATCTCTATCTATGGTGAAGGGTATGTGATGATGTGGGGCTATTTTAATTCCAAAGGCCAAGGGAACTTTATCAGGATGCATAATATCCTGGATCCATGAAATAGCTGGCCTTTAAAAATAAAAACATATAAAAAATCCTCCTGCTTCTATGGGAATTTAACATAGGGGTTGAATACTTATGCAACCTGTATTTAAGGAAGAACATTTATCTATTTACGATACATTCTTCAATCACAAAGAAAATTAGTGTCCTTAGCGGTTTGATTTTTACTCATTTTTTTAATTAAGGCATTACAATCAATTCTCAAAAGATGATTTTATATTCCTCTTTTTAGTCAACTTTAGCATGGGTGTGAATACTTACTATACCCACTGTATATATATAAAACTATCTGTCAACTTATTAAGCATATTAAGCAAGATTAGATTTGAGTATTCATCTCCTATTCCGCCTGCATTGTCTACTAGCTCAGGCTCATCCCCCCCTACTGACCTTTGTTGTACATTCTTGTCTTGATATAACCCTTAACTCTATGTACATCTTCTGTTTGTTATAGGATCATGTCAGCTGAGCTCAATGGATGAAACCAGGAATGAAGTAAGATCCACTCATACAATAAACTGTCTGCGCTCAATTTTCTACCTACCTACCTTTATTTCCTAACTCTATAGTATAGGGATAGATACAGCAATATATTCCTGTAATCTATCAGCTGTAAGCTTTGTACCCTTATGTATGTGAGTCAGTTTTTTCTTTTTTAATGGAATTTTTATTTTCAGTGCCATCACCCATCCTGTGAGCAGTTGAGAGAGAACAACCACAGGCTGCAGAAAGAAAATGATTCTCTCAAGGCAAAAATAGCAACATTGAAATGTAATGCTATTGTTGAAAATGTTTTTTTTTACACGATAAGGGTTTTTCTGTTTTACATGTTAGCTAAATGGCTATTATGAATTCTTTGCTCAGTGCTGCCAGACGTTTTGCAGAAGATGGAGGAGTTTTTTAACTCAGCACCAAGACCAACACCAACACTAAGACCAGCACCAACACTATCACCAGCACCAGCACCAGCAATAGGTCCACCACCAGCAACAGCAGACCCATCACCAGCACCAGGTCCATCACCAGAATCCGCAACAGAGGCCCTGGGCCACTCTGTAAGAATCTGTTTGACTTTGTTTGTAAAGGTTAAGTTAAGTTTCAGTTGCGTTGTTTTCTTATTGCATCAGCCGTACACTTGGTTAATCTAAATGCATATATCAGCTGATGTCCAGACACTTCATGCAACAGTGCATGTTTTAAATATAGACTTTAACAGACATGGGTTTAGAATAGAATAGAATAGAATAGAATATATACTTTTTTGATCCCGTGAGGGAAATTCAGTTCTCTGCATTTAACCCAATTTAACCGAATTAGTGAACACACAGCACACAGTGAACACACAGTGAGGTGAATCACACAACCCAGAGCAGTGAGCTGCCTGCCCAACCAGCGGCGCTCGGGGAGCAGTGAGGGGTTAGGTGCCTTGCTCAAGGGCACTTCAGCCGTGGTGGACTGGTTGGGGATCGAACCGGCAACCCTCCGGTTACAAGTCCGAAGCCCCAACCAGTACACCACGGCTGCCGGGTTTGCATGTGGTGGCATGTTGTTTTAAGATCTGCGAACTTTAGAATGTGTACAGTACCAGTCAAAAGCTAGGACACACCCTCTAATTCAATGTTTTTTCTTTATTAAAATTGTAGCATTTTCTACATCTGTAGATTGTAGACTTAGACTTTCTGTAGATTAATACAGAAGTAGTCCAAACTATGAAGAATAACAAAAACTGTTGAACAATTCAGAATGGTTTATATTTTAGATCATTCAATGTAGCCATATTTTGCTGTAATGACATCTTTGCACACTCCTTGCATTCTCTCAGTCAGATTCAAGACAGAGCCACTTCCATTTGTTTACCATGTCTTGAAAGAGTTACCGGAGGCACTAAGCACTTGTTTAACAGCTTTTTGTTTACTAAAATATTCCATATATATTTCTTTATAGGTTGGATGACTTCCGTAATACCGTTTTTCTCCATTGGTTTGGCTGATTTCTTGAAACAGAAATTACATTCTCAAAACTCATAGATCATTTGGCAAAACCAAATTTCAGTTCAGCACAACACCATAGCTCACTTGGAAAAGCTAATATCTCTCCCAAAACAGTTCACTCATGAGTAAAAACTAAATTTATTTCTCATATAAATAGTCAGTGCCCCCCAAATGCATCATCCCTTTGGCAATCTTCAATGTAGACATGTTTAAAAGAAAGAAAAAATAATAATTAGAGGGCTTGTCCAAACTTTTTACTGGTACTGTACATCATTGAGGTAAGACACTAGTCTGCTGTATGTTGAAGTAGATTTGTGGTAATGTTATCTACTTGCATTAAAGGTCATTCCAAAAGGACTTGTGGAGCGCTGCTCCTTCCAAAGCCCCCAGAAGTTCATCAATGACCTCCTACACGGGATGTATTCCAGAGAATATATGGCTAGCCATTCAGTGACTGGCCAGTCATCCAGCAGCACAGAAGGAAAACCTGGCCTATAGCCAAACAGGACCTTTTTGAAGTAACAAGTAGGTACAGTTTATAGAATTGAGAAAAGTTTTTTCTATTCTGATATCCTCTTTCTCATACTCATCTTTCGTGTATGAGTGTAAGTTCACTCACATTACTGATACCAACTGTATTTTAGCAGTCTGTAGAAAACACTGTGTTAATGGTGGTTGTAAGCTTAATTTGTGTAGTGAATTATTGTTAGGCCTACAGTACGCCTACGCTTCGGTTAAAAATGGGCACAACAAAAAGTGATACAGCTGAAAATATCCATTGGGTATAAAGTAATCACGACATAGTTAAAACAAAATATTACATAATGCAGTTATTGTAATGCCATATATTACTATAGTATCCTAATTGTAGTATTATATAGCAAGAGATTGTAGTTTATGTAGTAAACTGTAGTATGTGGTATACTGTAGTAATAAAACTGCAGTTTTCGGTAGTATACTGTAGTAAAACTACTATGGTCAGGTTCAAAAACACTACAATATTTACTATAGTATATACTATAGTTTATTTACTATAGTAAACTATAGAATTTTATCATGTGGGAGATTTGAGAGTTTCAGTAAAAAGGACAAAAAAAGTCCGCACACTAAGGCTCCAATAGATTATTTCTTTTATTCACCACATGTGACGTTTCGGGCCACACTGCCCTTCCTCAGACATCGGTCTGCTGTTGCCCTTTTGAGTCCAGCACCTACTTTTAGAATATTCAGATGTGCGCACTCGCTTCTACACTATTAGATTTGAGAGTTTCACCTTCACTTTTATCATGGGCACAGAGAATTTAGTTCACGTTACGCTACGATGTTAGTCTAGTGATAATTTGACTAGTGATGACTCTAGTGATAATTTCTTTTGAAAATGAAGACCTCCGTTGAAGAATTTAAGACTTGGAAGATGAAATGTAATACTTTTAAGGCCCAAATTCTGGAAAATTGAATTCAATACTTAATACTTTTGAAACCAGTCATGTTTTTGAATGGTCGTGCATCATTCCCTCAGCTTGCTTTGAGATGGGAGAAATACGGATTTCAATGAAACCCATGAATAGGACTTCCTGCTTTCAATGATGTAAAATGATAATCGGTGATGTGTCCCTTTTAAGCCAGCAAGGGACACCTAACCAAACAAGATTACTTCAATGTTTAGCAAACATTATTTCTATACTAGTTTACCTCAGGTTGCAAACCATTTATAAATAGGCCTGCACCATCAGGAGCCACAAACACACCACATACATTTGCATGATCTCCCTAAAATACTTCATGTGGCAAAACACACAGAAATATGCAAAATGTCTATTCTGCCATTCCAGTTATCAAAATACACTGTCAGATAACTAGAGATAACCTTAATTCCCTAATAACATAGAAATGTAAAGATTGATGCATTTTTGGCTCCAGGGCTCCCTTGGAGTTATGTACTTAATACAATACTCTGCGCTAGTCTGTTTACCATCAAATTGGCTTCGTAAAGGTGAAAATCTTGCATGGTGCATTATTCACAGATGTTGTATAGGGATCCCCCAAACCAAGTTCCAAGCTCCAAGTTGACAAAAACACAAAAGAATGAAACACGTTTGGGGTGTTTATTTTCTGTGGAAAAAAAATGGTACAGCCTAGGCCTTGACAGCAAACTTGCGAATGGAGTACAAGCGTGACTTCCTCTGCATCTTCTTGGTCATCAGGCTTTCCTCGTGCTTGGTCAATTGCCTGCGAATGGCACGTGTCTTCTTGGGCCTCAGGTCAAGGGGCTTGTACTTCTTGCCCTGTGAAGATCATAGAGAAAGATAAATTGCTGTGCTTGAATAAACCTCGAGTTGCATTCTCTGCTAGCAATAACTGTCCAACTTCAAACACTCCCCGTCTGTAGAGGTAGACATTCCAGTTCCAGAAAGTATAAGTCCTGCCATATATGCTTTCTACCTGTGCACTTAGCACAGGTGATATCACTAATGATCTGATCTACCTAATTAGGATGAACTGGGTTACTAAACTGTTGGATCAAATAATTGACAGGACTTTTACTTTCTGAACCCGGGATGTCCGCCTCCGCTGCCTGTGTGTATGTTTTTCGTCTTCAAATACAACTCATGAAACTGCCTTAAAATGAGCGCAAGTGGATACAAATTCAGCTCTACCTACACAGATATACTAAGTCCCATTGCTGACTGACGCAACTGAACAGTAGGCATTTGTTGGCTCCCACTGCAGATTTGCATCAAATGATTGACTCTGCAGTGGTCAGCCACCCTCCTATCCCAGGGGACAGGTGGATCCATTTAGCAAGAAATTATTCACACCGCATCCACAGGAAACAGGAGCAGTGCTGGGTGATTGTCTTGCATAATCATTGCCAATACATATAACAGAAATGGGTTGGAAGTGCACAAAGCAAGACCGGTACAAGACACTTGTAAAAGGAATGCTAATCTTCTACACTGGAGGCAAAGAATGCATCTGCACAACTGGAAAAGAGCAGTATCTGAATTTCTGAAAATCCAAACATCCAACCGCAAGCCAGTGGACCCATTTGTAAGCTTTAAAACACCAAGCTTTTCAGGGGTGTCAAATACACAATTTATGTAGAGAATTCTCATAACCAATCAAGAACACTTTTGTACAATTAGTCCATTATTAAAAAAACACATTTCTTACCTTGTAGAATTTCCTCAGGTTTTCTTTCTGGGTCTGGTTGATGACTGTCAAGACTCTGGCGATGGACTTGCGGACAACGCGACTGGAAAGACAACGCACATCTCATTAGAGGGGCTTTGCACACCACTATTACAGGTGGCTCTTTCTTCTGAAGTTAGGTCTCAGTAATGTCCGCAAAAAGAGAGAGGGGGGGGAATTTCTAAGCAGAACTTACAAGCACCTGCATATAAGGGAGTAGAACATTAAGTAGTATTTTTAATTCCACTCTTGCTGGTAATACTCTAGTTTGAACCTTTAGTCACACTGTAGCTTGTGCAATTCAGTCGGAAATCCACCCCTTTCCAGTAAACACATTTCTGATTTGATTTTATGCTAAATCCAACATTTCCACTCAAGGTACCCTTTTTGAATGGTTAAAATGTGTATTTAAAGTTAAAGAAACCAGTTCATGGTATACACAATTAAGACTACAGTAGGGTGAACTCCCTTAACATTAAGTGGCTTATTTTAGAGCAACAACAAATTCACAGGGATGCTCTCGTAAATGCCATGGCCAGCAAGGACAACTGGGAAGATACATTCTCCAAATTGTGGCAATGGACCATTGTTCCACAACACAAAGCAAACAGGCCAATTTGCAGTTTCATTTTAATGAAATTGCTGCACGAGTACTCATGGTTGAGTTAGAGCAAGTTTGGCAAGAAATGGATATGGATGGAGCTAGTCACATGGCTTTGCACATTTTACACAGAACTAGATTTTGAAATCTGCACCACTCAGAGAGGACGCATGTGTAATGCAGACTGCAGAGGCACCCCGCTGGAGAAGAGTGACAATACTCACATCTTTGAGAGCTTGGAAGCAGCACCTCCGGTCACCTTAGCAACGCGGAGCTGAGAAAGTTCCACCTTCAGGTCATCCAGCTGCTTCAACAGCTCTTCCTTCTTCTTGCCACGCAGGTCTCTGGCCTTGATCTTTGCCTAAAATTGAACATCAAGTCATGTCAAAACATGTGCAATTGTGCATGTGACAGCTAAGACAAAACGTTGGTTTTGCAAGTAAAAACAAAACAGGGGGAGGGGGACTCTCTCAAACACCTCCCCATGTAGCTAGATTGCATGCACAGTAAAGAAGGCAACACTAACTAGGTTTGATGAATCAATAGTCTCTTCCACTTCTACATGATTAAAACTACTATAATCTCACAATATTCAACAGAATTAAACTTGCCTTAAGTGGGCATAATACTCTGAATAACAGGCATGCAAGTTAGGCCAACCAAGCATGTTCTAGCCGATGTGATATTTGTCTGATGTTACAAAATGTCCATGAGATTTGTGAGAGATGTTTAACAGGAAACAACGTTGCCTACGTACCTACATTCGACCGATACTTAATTTAACAAAGTTAACACCACATGAGGTACAACAACATATCCTGGCATATGTTGTCATGCCACTGTAGCATAAATACTGTACATCACCAGCCATGCTAATCAACTAACGTTAGCAACAAATGTTAACTTCATGCTACGAGCGCTTTGCCTTTACGAAAGCACGGGCAAACCAAACTCAAACAACTTAAAATCACAGGGTTTGAGAAGATTTTGCACACAGACAGAACTTTAGAATTCTATATATCGCTGTTAGAATATCCCATTACGCTTAGAAATACATGACCAAGTACTAGTTGAAACACTAGGCCACACAGGCTTCCAACATCGATGCTTGGGGTAGAGTAGCAACACAAATTTACACGTAATCTAACAGACGAATCTTGGTATGAAACGATTTAATATCTGAAGAAATGTGGTGCGGTGAACCTATAATTTATTACTTTCTTAAATTGTGATGTTTACACAGTCTGTAACAGTAAAGATTATTATGGATTCGTGAATTTGACAAAATCCTCACCATTTTCTTCGATGGCTGTCGCAGGAAAGGAAGTTGCAAGGGTCAGGGAGGATATCTACCGGGTTACGGACCAAACCAACTCAGACGTGGGGGTGGAATGTCCCATTCATTATCAATCTTCGGGGCACCCCTTTGATTAATTGTTCTACATTGAGCAATTTGTTACAAATTCAGTTCACGTGAATAATTTAACTACATACAACGTTACCAGCTGCTCCCACTAGTTGTATTATATTTAGCCTTCTAGCAGCGAAAACCTGTTTTTGTTTCAATATATTGTGTGATAATTTCAGTGATGTAAAATGTAATGTGATGTGGGATTGGATTAAAGTGTCCATTGCACACTGATTTGAATAGATGACTGAGCTAGGGGAATGTGAAAGTATAATATTCTGTGGCAGATGTATATGATGTATTTCCCAAGTAAGCACAATCATCACAGTGTAATGTTACAATTTTCATGGATAATGACTGCACAAGTGTATACCTGGTAGTTTTGGCAGGTATTTTGACTATTTTGAGGCCTGGGGCTGTGAGGTAATTCCGTTTCCGCTCCCCCAAATACTGCCATGTTCTCTCAACAAATCTTGAGAGAAGGGGTGCTGCGAACGGCTGCGACTACGGGAGGTGCGATTCAGGATTCACCGCGGGAAGTAAGCAAGCTTCACGCGCACAGATTTTGACAACTGCTCCATGCCTCGTGCAAGACGCATACACCGGGTCAACTCATTTTTGTAATACCGTGAGATCGCATTGAACGCTTTTGGTTGCACGTAGTATCACATTTAACGGTCCCAGTAACCAAACTGGAACAGTGCTAAAGTGGACTAACGTTAGCTATTTGGTGTGTTAGCGTCCTTTCCCTCTGCTGAAGTTGCCCCGATGGCGAAAAACACACTGTCTTCTCGGTTTAGAAAGGTGGACATTGATGAATACGATGAGAACAAATTTGTGGATGATCACGATGAAGCAGCGGATCAACAGGGACCAGACGCCGTGGAGGTAGACAATCTCATAAGGCAATATCCTTTGGAGTTAACCGTTATTGAACTGTGTGAATGATTCCAAACAACTCGATAAACGAACCAACCTCTTAGCTGCTACCTTACCTCTGTAATATTAATGTTGTTGTTAACGTTAGCTAGCTTGCTGGTTAGGTCCTTACAGTGCGCAACGTTACATTTTAAATCAACAGTGCTGTGCATGTGTCTGATTTATATGACTGTTGCTCAGTCTGTCCTGAGTAGAAAGGTGTGTACACAAGTATGTTGGAAAATTTGACGACCTGTAAATGCGCGTTTATGAGTGCAGCTGCAGATTAGTCTGACCCAGTGTTGTCTCTATTAACGTTAACCAGGTTAAAAAGTCTTTCAAAAATCCCTGTTGAAAATTAAACAATACAGTGCGCTGCGCAGTTCACTCTTGTCGAGAATACCAGCTAACAACTTGTCCACCATAAATAACTGTAATACAAGAGAGAGAACTGCGTGGAGCTTCTACAAACTGAAGTTGTAACTTATGAAGGTGGATGTTAAAGAGTTCATTTTCACATTGACGTTAGTTAGCTCATTGCTACTTCACATGTCAGACTCAACAACATGGGTTCTTTTTTCCAGTTAGTGGTTAGTTCGCACTTTGGTGGCAGCTAGTTGTACTAATACATACATCCAATGACTTGAAACGATAACTGAAGCGGTATGTAAGCGTGTGTTAACGGGGCATTTTGGTTACTGTTGGAATATGGTTGCATTTAGGACTCCGTAGGTCAGTTAGATTTGGTCATTTTATCTGTTTGTCAGCTGCCAGAAATCCTATTCTGGCCTTGATTTCCCTTGATATAGTCCCTCAACAATATGCCTACAATCTAAATATAGGTCTATAACAGGGTAAGAGGCTGGTAGAGAAGTATTTATATTTTATTGAAAGCATTCTCAGGTATCAAGGCTGAGGCTCAGAGTACAGTATGTGATGAACTACCTAATGATCACATTTTATTTGTGGCGCTGATGTCATTGCACATATTATGTTTAACAAGCTCATACTTTTCCCTCCATTACTAAAACTGCTCAGACCAGGCTTGTATTTGTATTTATGGTCTCCATGGAACAGGTGTCGTTCAGACACCCTCAGTGACTTAACTTTAGCCCCATTGTCCTAGAAACAGTAGGCTAGGGTCACCAAAGAGGTGAATTGTGGTCAAGACACCCGTAACTTGATAGGGAACTCCGACAGAACCTCTCCCTGTGCATCCATCTGAGTGAACAAAGGGCAGAGGTGGTGTCAAGTTTTGAATCCTCATTTGCCAATCTGTGGTCTAGAGCGTGACAGCACAGCTGAAGGCTTATCATTTGCATACAATCTCTCTCCTTTTTTTCCCCTTCCTTCCTTCATGTGGGCCCCTGACATTGCAAGTTCTTGATGATGCTGGTGATGATATCTAGGGCACCTGTGGTTCCTGAACTAACTGGCTAAGCCCCTGAGACCTGGCCCACTCCCAGCAGCAAGACGCTAATAAAATGGAGATGAATAATTATAGGGTTAGAGAGATGAAAAGGTTCTCATCTTCATGTGTGGTCTTGATGCGTCGAAAAAAAGGCTGAAGGGCATATTTGAAATCTCAAATTTACTAAGGTGCAGGCCTGATAGAGTTCAGGCATGGTGCCTGAATTTAGGCTTGAGCTCAGCCATGTACGATGTCAAGAAAGGCTATTCTCTATATTGTCTTTTGGATGTATAATTTCAGGCACAGATAATTTCCTGTCTATCAGCCCTGTAGGTGTATGTAGGTGTGTGTACTGATGCATAGTGTCTATATCAACAAATGCAATCATGAATGAGCTCTGGGCCCTTAGAGAAACCCTCTCCCACTCATACACTCAGGGATGCTCACTGCGACATACACTGGGAAGAAACACCACTATAGAATGAATGGCAGGCCTGGCAGTCAGCTCAACTAGCTCCCACCCAGCACGTCAGGAGAGGAGCTGAAAGGTGCTGACTCGTCTTGCAGTCCTCTTCTGTCCCAGACTCTGCGGTGTCGGTGTGCTCCGCCAGCGCCAGGTCAGTCACTCACTGAGGCGTACACCTGACCTGCAGCCTTGGCACCTTCCTGTGTGACCTGTGGGCTGAGGCCAGGTGAGCTCATGCGGGTGGACTGCAGCGCTGGGCTACCGTACATGTCGCTTGTTCTGGTAGGCTGTTTTATTTTTTTCTTGCTTGCTTAGCAGGTGGAACAGCTATAAGGTCATGGGTGTGTTTTCTCAGGAAGCTAAGGACCTCCTTACACCAAACAACTTTGACAAGACTTTGGGAAGGATTCTTGAAAGATTGTAGTATTTTGAGTAAAGCTTGAATGGGGGGCAATAGTTGAAAGACTCCAATCTGTCAAGAATCTTTCCCAAATCTTGTGGACAAGATCTTGTGGATCTCTCCCAAGTGTTGTGGCCAAGCCAGGTCAAAAAAGCTAAGGGTAGAGGTGTGCCAGAGATAATCAGTCAGCCCCCAATTCTCCAGTCTTCAGACCACCACACAGATGTCTTTACTGGTCAAAGATGTTGTGCAGAGTCAACGCTTTGCCTATGAAATGACCGCTACTTGGCAGTTCACACCCTGTCTGTCTTTGCCACTGTTATTGACTCTCTCCTCCCCTAAACACAAAGCATGCCCAGTGTAAATAAGGGCCTGGAGCCCTAGACGAACAGCTGGTGCAAGTGTCTCATCACCAAGCTCTCCGCTCCCCCCTCCATTCCTCTCCAATGTCACAGTCACAAGGCCTGTGCTTCTGAAACAAACGTGGCTCTTCTGAAGGTTTATTTTCGTGCTTGGGCTATATGTGTCCTCTAGACAATGCTTCTAATTTGTTATGAATCAAAAGTAATGCTACTTGTTCTGGACTCCCTGGAGGTTTCAGCTGAAAGTTTCTCTGTGTTGTATGCAAACCGGTGCAGCCTCTGGAGACCTGTGTCCTAAACTGTAGGGACGTGGGTACTTTTCTGGCTTTACCGCTGAACAGGAAAGGGCTGTTGAAAATGCAGGGTGTGATCTCTGTAGATAAGACTTTCAGTTTTACATGGAGGAGGTGGCAGCGCTTCAGCCTGGGGGGGTTTTCCTGCCTCTGCGTGCCTATTCCACAAGTCCACATCACCACTGAAGCCTTTTATAACCTCCATTATTATGGCTCTCTCTGGTAAAGTGATCGAGAAGGCAAGGGGAGAGCTTGTTTGGCTCTAAGGCACACACACCAGGGTCATGCGCCGTGTGTATTTTTAGCCGCACTCTGCAGCTGTTTAACCGCCATTCATATTTTCCCCATGAATGTAATGGGAATGGTTCAGCACTGAACTGGTTGTGTGTCTTCTGTTTTGGGTGGGCTGGTTGCCCTGTGGCACAAGACTGCCTTGTGGCTCCAGTTGTGGGCTGAGGGCCAGCACGAGTCAGGCTGGCTCTGGGAATACGATTTGTCCTCAGCAGAGACGCCTCCTCCCAGATCTTTCCACATTCCTCTGTGTGTCGTTGTGCTCCTCGCGTTGTGACCTATTAGGCGTGTGTTTTGGCGCGATTTCACTGCAGGCCAGCACAGGGCCAACTTTATCAAGCACTTTATCAAGATGTCAAGCAGAAGGTTCAGAGATTTAGCCTGTGTGCCATAAATGTGTAGGACAGATTAAGTTTAGCCAAAGCACGAACCAGGTCATATGAAATGTATTCCTGTGTATATTGTAGCAAGTGACTGCCCTTGTCCTAAGGCTCCTTAACCAACAGCAATGTACGGGGGACATGATGACAGCCTTCCACATCGCCCTGAGAAACCCGCCCCTCAACACCAAGAACCCTGCAGTAAAGGTACGACACGACAGCCAAGCGCCAGAGAAAGAGAGAGAGTCCACGTTCAAAAAGCAACGGAAAAGTGTCCCACAGTGGAGTCATGTGTAGTGTTCTAGAGCACTTTTGAATCCAGCAGTGTGCAGCTGGTTAGTGTCACATCAAACCATGGCATGATTTTCAACTTTGTTTCAAAAGCATTGTGCTGTTGCTAGCACTGATGACTAATATTTGATTAAGCTTTTCAGAAAATGATCAGCCAACAGTGCAGACAGCACATTTGTTTTCTGTGCGGCTAGTCATCCTTTTGCTGTCATGAACGTGTGCTCTCGGGGAGTGTGTGTGTGTGTGTGTGGACTGAGAGGGCGTGACTGAGGGGGTACTGACTCAGTCACTGCTTATCACTTCCTGAGCCACACCAAGGTGTGAAGAACACGGCCCAGGACTTGCTCATCTCACACACATGGGCATACGTCATCGCAGCCTTTCAACAGAACTCTCTGATGCACTACAGTACACACATGCTCTCTTTGTCAGTACCATATCACATTTTTTCTTCAGGCGTAAATGAAAAGTTGTATTGGTTTGTTCATATTATAGCACATAACCTATAGCTTATATATACTATAATATCCCATACTGACATTGTACAGTTTAATAAAATACAGCAGCAAAGCGATCTATAAGCCAAAGACAGACACATGGAAATGTATTGAAACCCCTTGTAATGAATGTGTTTACTTCCTACATGGTTGCCGCCACATCAGGAGCGAGCTCAGGCAGTAGTAATGAGGGTGCTGACGTCCTTCAAGAGCAGCGACATCGAGCCAGCGGTCAAGTCGCTGGACAGGAACGGCGTGGACCTGCTCATGAAGTACATCTACAGAGGCTTCGAGAGGCCCTCAGACAACAGCAGCGCTATCCTGCTGCAGTGGCACGAAAAGGTGAGACAGGCCCGCCCAGGCCCTTCTGGGTCTTACTTAAGTATCAACAGACAATGGCCGGCTTTCCCAGATTCGTTAAGAAGCTCTCAAGTGCTAAGAACTTCTTAGGAGCACTCTAAGAACGTTCTAAGAATGCTCCTAAGAAGCTCTTAGCACTTAAGAGCTTCTTAACGAATCTGGGAAACCCGGCCATTTACAGTGATGTTCCTCATCTCTTTGATATGCTTGCTGTAGTTTGTAGGTCTGCATTATTTTAGCGTTCTATCTCCGTCCCGGCTCACAGCATGCCAGGTTGAAGTTATTGGTGTAAATGTAATAATAATGCTTCAATCAGCCAAAATAAGGTGTTTGTCTAAGTGAGAGTGGCACTGCTGAGTTCAGTTGTTGTGTAGAGCTAGATGCGAGACATAACGTAACAGTCATGGTAAATATATACAGAAAGCAGCCCACTGTGATGCTGTAATCAATCCCACACTTCCAGGAGCCGCTGGTGTTTGCCAGTGAGTTGAGTGCCCGTGGCCATGTCTCTATGGGTGTGGGATTTCTCCCGTGCTCAGGGTAGCAGGAGATGGTTGCTTTAACCTCTCGTGTTATTGCATCAGCGAGTCTGTTGTGAGCTGCGAGTCTTCAGAAGTCTCTGGTGGGATGTGTTGACTACGCTGGTGGCTAATTGATGAAGATGTAGCAAGTCTTGTGTTCTCGCTCTCCACAGTCCAATGCACATGTCAGACTCTGAGAAAGAAATATAACAAAACAACGTTTCAAAATGAACAGATACATTTCAAAATTATTAGTCCTCAGTAAAAGGGAAGTTGAAGACTTTCTTCTTTTTTGTATTGTCTCATGAACCTCTGACCTCAGGGATTGTGGTGCAGTGACGGTCAGCGGCTCCTCTGGGCTGATTGTGCTCTGCTGGTGTTTTTTGGGCAGCGTTTCCCATTATTCAGCAGCTCTTCAGCTTGGCTGTCCGCCGCTCATCAACCGGCACGCTATTTTAGTGATCGATGGACAGCTGTCAATCCTTTTTCCAAGTGGCGCTTTTGCAATACAGCAACGGGGCAAATGTTGTGATTTGTGTAGAACGGGCATAAAAGGGGATTTTCTTCATTACAGAAGTGTATTCAAAGTCACTCTTGGAGTTCAGTGCACACATACTAAATGAATGTATGTGAATGTAATGAGTACATGTGTACACCCAAATACTCACATGGGGCAGTGGATCGGTCAGGTGTTGGTCAAAATCCATTCATCAGTAGAGTTCAAAAGGTCACTGTTCCCCAGTCTCTCAGTTGGCACTGAGCAAGTGCCCTACGTGATTATTTTTCTGCCGAATCTCCCGTTTTCCCCTCATCAAAGAGCAGGAAGGGCTTTCTGTAAACACGCTTTGTGCTGCCGCCGCAGGGCTGCAGGGATGCTGCTGAGTTTTCTTGTCTCATGTCTCCTCCTGGGACCCAGCTCAGAGAGTCCGCATCCCAGAGTTCTCCTGTCCTGTCCCGTCCTGTCCTGTCCCGGGCCGACCCCCCCCTCAGTCTCCTGCCCTCCAGTGTAGGGAGAGAGAGAGAGCGCCTCTGGCTGCAGTGGATTATTATTCGTTTATATCATTCGTGATTGACGGAAAGGCTCTGCATGTCATTGGAAATATTTCAGTGTAATGAATGATTTATTTGAACTGAATTGAAGTTGTCTGTCTTGTTTTGTCTCTCCATCCATCCCTCCATCCCTCCCTCCTTCCTTGTCTCTCCTCCACACCTTGCACACAGGCCTATGCTGCAGGAGGCCTAGGGTCCATTGTGCGGGTTCTGACGGCCAGGAAGACGGTCTGACAGGAGGCGTGTCCTTCAGGATGAGAGGCGGCGGGAGCGAGAAGCGAGAAGCGTCACGATGAAGCACTGACTGGGGAACAGACGAGGAGGCGCTCAGCCTAAGGGAAAGTAGATCATTCGTAATAAACAACACACACACTTTCTTCCCCAAGATGAAGACCCATCAAGCTATTCTGGAAAGCGTGGGGAAAAAATCAACAACAGCAACACTCACACTACGAGGAAATAACTATTATTTTGACGGACATTGATATGTACACAGTCGGAATGCTGTTTCTTGAATTGGGAGGGGAAAGGTTCATATATATATATAAATATATAAAATATAAATATATATACAGCAGCTTCATAAATTATTTGAGAAGTCAGTTGAAAATCATCAGCATATTGTGTGTGTGTGTGTGTGATTGGAAGGGGTGATGTGATTGACATGACTAGAGAAGAACAATGCTGTTAAAAAGGCAGCAGTAAAAATGCAACATTTAACTGTGTGAGATGCGTTAGACAATGTGGTGATTTAAAAACACTGTGTGTGGGTATGTGTGTGGGTGTGTGTGTGTGTCTAAGATTGTGTGTGTGTGTGTGTGTGTAGAAGAATTAAAGCCTGACAGTTGGTGAGCATATTTGTATGTGATATTGGATGAAATCAGTGTTTAATAATCGATTTTATTTTATTTTTTTCTTGTCCCTCATTCTCATGTTTTGTACAGAGAGAAGTACATTTAATATAAAGTTCTGGAGCTGTATTTGGACACACAGAGGGCAGTTGTACAAAGGGGGAGGGGGAGGGGGGTGAGGGTGGGTGGGTGGGGCGGGGGGGTTCATTGTAAAGTGCCTGCAGTAATAAAGCTCATGGATCATCACCATACTGAAAGACTTCTCATTAATTTAGTGGTGTCCATAATCTTCACTATTTGTCCCGTGCAGCTGATAAGATATAGCTCAGTCATTGCAATGCGCACACATCTGTGTGTGCTCCCACTATCACTTAGTTACTCCAGAAAAGTTGTTTCACGTCTGTGGGTTGGAGGGGGACAGGGAGCAATTTCTTCATTCCCCAAAGATGTTCATTCATTCTAAATACTTTCTCTCCCTTTAAGTTAGCTGGCTGTGTGAGGACATCCTACCTACAGTATGGCCTGAATAAAGGTGATTTGGAGTGTTTATTTTAGTGTGACCTGCTGGCAGCGAGAGCTCTTCTCTTCTTCTCTGCTCCATCCACTGCTCAAGCACAGCCCTGCGTGCTGCCCTACTTTCCTTATTGGGGGGGGAAAAAGACACCAGGCGTGAGGATCCACAGAGGTGCAGTGAGATGGAGGGAGAGAGGGAGTGAGAGAGAGAGAGGGAGAGAGAAAGCAAATGAGACTTTCAAACTTTGTGGCTATAGATACAACTTGTCAGTTCCAAAAGAACACGTTACTCAGAGTTTTTTTTTCAAAGCGCTAGTCTTTGAATAAAATGTCTCATGATTGTCATCTGAAAATCTGCACTGAACACACAACACATGTTCAATAAGGAAAAAGGAGTCATGTCCCAGTCTTTTGGCCCATAAATCCGCAGAACTAATGGTTATGTGTATGCCCTTAGAACATGATCTTGCTGCTGTTGCGTTTTCTTTGAAATTGGGTTTTACGGCCACCTGCTCTCCTGACTTGCACTTGATTTATCCTTCCAGAAAACAGCTATCAGCTCAAACCAAGCTGAAGACTACACACACTGCCTCTGCTGCCCAGAGTGTCATTCCATTGAACAATAGCAAAAGCCACACAGCAATGCAATGCTAGCAGAGGCTAAAGTACCCCTGCCATTCAGGCCATCTACAATGGCTCTGGTTCTTATCAGAATGTGGCACGCGAGCCATGCCGTCGGTGCCCTCTTAACTCTCCTCGCTTGTCATCTGAAAAGCGGCCCTGGCAAAGAGACCCAGTGTTGGCCGGAGCCCCCCCCCTCGGCTCACCGAACCCCACCCCGTCACTGACCCCGTTTCTCCTGTGAGAGCACTCTCCCTGGAGAACAGACAGGGCATTACAGGGCGCCGGACGAGCGGAGATAGAGATGAAAGGATGGTTGGCGTGGCGATGAGGAGGAGGAGGGAGGGAGGGAGGAGAGGGGAGATATGAAAAGACGCCCAGACGCATGAGGCTTGTGAATGTTTGATGAGAGGGAGCGGGGATCTGGGATCCTGTTACTCCAGTGGCTGACACCGCGGTGCCCACAGATCAAACTCGCTACCAATCAGCGTCAGCTGCCCACCCCAGGCTCAACACTGGCACAGAGCTCACATCAGCTCTCCAGCCACAGCACAGAGCACCGAGTTCTTCTCATTAGACTGGAATACCTCTGCATCATGCACACTTTATACACGCTCATTAAGTAAAGTGTAACACACATCTTTATCCAGCGGTAATTAGCTGTAAAATATAAATAATTATATTTTTGACTAAAAGATTTTCATTTGGTAGGGTACTCGTTGTGCATGTTTAGGCACTATCTCCAAGAGACTGCCTTAGTGGATGCTTTGCAGTGTGTAGATATAAAACACTCCCCATGGACAGGTGCTTCAGTGAGAGCGTGAGGATTTCTGATCAAATAAGGCTGTCACCTCTACAGGGTGACAGCACAGAAGTACTCGTATGAAAATATATAATTTATCTTTCATCTAAACCTAGATCCCACCTTCAATTCTGTCACATCAAATGAGTAAATGTTTGTAAAATGCTCAGTTTCACAGGGGGGTGGGGGGAGAAGAAACCATGGTTGATGATGTAATCGTTTGCCCTCATGATTCTGATGACATCTCTTGAAAAGATAGTCACTCCAGCGACCTTTTCTGACAGGTGAGAACTGCAGTTACACTTTAACAGAACTGCTCTGAGCTGCTGAGGTGATGGATGACTGAAGATTACTTTACAGTGGAAAGGCTAATGGACCAAATGGCTCATTAGTTCACCAGCACTAATAACCATCAAAACCAACATTACAAAAGTGAAATAAGCATTATGCTCACACACGCATTAAACAAAACAGTCATAAAGTTTTAATAGTTTTAAATAGCATTCTGAAAAAAGAAAAGCTTGCATGTTTTGGTATTGTCACATTTCATTTTTTTTCTTGTCCTTTTTTTATCTTAACAACAATAACATCAAATATAAGTTTGGCAACAAATGGGACACAGCACATATAGAATAAGTGATAAAAACACAGATGGGTGGACAATGCAAGTCAATTCAACTAGCAACTATAGAAACCCTTAACTTATAAAGAAAGAGTATTCTGACCATTACATCACTTGTGAAATCGTTCCCTCCCACAACAGTAGGAACCTGTAGAAAAATCACCCGTACTAATCAAGTAACACTTTAGCATAGGCCTAGACTCACTACAAGACAGGCATCGTAACCCAGCGCTTTCTAACAGGTTGTTATTCAACATTTTCTGTTGCACATCTCATTTTTCCCTTTAAACATGGGTACATCAACAAAAGATCTTGCGCTCTTTTTTTTTTGTTGTTGTTGGTAGAAAAATGTGTCATGAACAAAGTGTCAGAAGCCTGGCTTACGACTCATGGAGTAGTGTTCTCTGCCGATGCGAAACGAAAGTGTTACGAATTGTGAGTTCTCTTTAACGCAAAAAAAGGGGGCAGCTGTTTTCATCTCTGCTTCATCTCGCTCGAGTCTGAAAAGTTCCAGTTTGGTCATACGCAAAAGTAGGAGGTGGGAGCAGATGTGTGCATCTAGCCTGTGCTTATTTTCCCTCCAGTGTCCTTTCGGCCCTCGCAAGGGCAACAAGTCCCCACGCTGCCATACTAACCAGGATGTGTGTAGAGTGTGTGTAAAAAGTCATAAGTAGGTCACTGATGAGGACCTGGAGGACCTTGCTTTCTGATGACACCCTGGGGCTGGTAATGCACAACTAAACAAGAGGATAGACGATTCTGGGATGAGACTTCAGAAATCAAATCGGTTTCCTCTAGAGGCGGTGCGTCTTCTTCCATGTCCTCACGTCCATCGGTAAAAGTAACGAGGGGGGAAATATCTGCTAGACTACTGGGGACTAATTCTGGATTTCTCCAGTTTGGTTCACAGGGACTGGAATATTTCAGAAGAATATTGTGGCTGATTAAGTCTGGCAGTGATTGGGTGTGTCTGCGGGTGTGAAGTCCATGTAGGCAAATAAAAATGTGACAAAATTGGGGGGGGGGGGGTGGGGGTGGGGGCAAGATTAAACAACAAAACACATTAAAAAGTCAATCAAAATGCTACATGCCATGTTTTTCAAGACATACAAAAATGTTCTAAAAAGGCATATTAGAATTGATATGAATCACAGAGGAAAAGGGTTGTTCGATATGCCATAAGTGTGCATGTGTTAGGAGGGCTGTGGGGGGGTGGGGGTGGGGGCTCAGTAAAAGAGGAAGGTGCTGGAATGTTGGATCGACTGGCTGAGTCTTGTGCTTCCAAAGAACAGAGCTACTAGTCCGTGTCTTTCAACACAGCGGAGCGTGGAGGGAGCCTGCTCACGCTGTGACGCTCAGACACACAGACATGCTTGCAAACGTCCAGTCCAATGGGGAACAGTAACACTGGGGGGGGGCAGATGGGACGCAGGTCTGTGCAGCAGGCTCAGTCCTTCCTTTCACTGGAGCTTGGTCTGTGTGCACTGTGGAACAGTGGACACGGAGCTTCCAACCAAGGCTACAGAGTGCTCCATGCACATGGGGTGAGTATAAGACAATTGTGTTAGTTATTGTGGTCTCTGACATGCCTCTGACATTACCAACAGCACAACAAACAACATCAGGTCAAACTTCAGTACAAGTAAAGTGCAAGGCTATTATTATTATTATCATCATCATCATCATCATTATCCTCCTCATCATTATGCTAACAATTTCTTTTCCATTTGTGAACAATATCACAAGTTAAATAAACAAAACCAACGGAAAAAAAGAGGCAATTAACATTAAGCTGCCCTATATTCCCCTGCCGGGATGGCCCAATTCAAACTCAGGAAATTAAAAAGCAACGGAGTCAGCGGCAGTCTCTTCATTGGGCTCATTTTCAGGATGTCCTTGGAATGTAGGCTGGCTGCAGTGAGCCGAATACAACAGCAGAGGGCGCAGTGGCATGACAGCGTCGTAGTTCATTCACAAACTTCAGATTTAGGGGGTGAAAAGGGTTTGTGTGTATGTGTGTGTGTGTGTGTGTGTGTGTGTGTGTGTGTGTGCGCATGTGTGTGTGTGGTGTAAGGATGGGGACACTGTCTGGGCCAACTGCACAGCACCATCTCTTCACAATTCTTCTACCAACAAAGAAACCTCAGCTACATGAAAGACAGAAATAAAAACATCTTGCAGCCTCACATGTTCATTTTTTTTCCTTGTCTATACATTTATATACATATCTATATTTGTATATATAGGGATATTTGCTTTTGCTCGCCACCCTTCCGCAGAGCTGCAGAAACAAGATAATCCTTTTGGATAGTATAGTCCACCACATATACATCGGACAGCGGAATATAAAATCGGTTCTATGGACAGGGACACACTACTGGCAAACGTGCTAAAATATCCTCCTCGGTGGAATATACCATTTTAAAACTCCACAAACGTTTAGACGACACACACGCCCTCTTAAATGTATCCCAGTGCGGCGAGGAGCCATGGACTGGAGGGCTCGGGGAGTCGCACCACAACAGGGCTGTGGCTCAGGTTAGTCAGACTCCAGATAGTACAGAAGAAGAAGACAAAATGGCGTTAAGAAACTCAAGAGAACCAAGAAAGGCAAGCCATTAACAACAGAGTGTCAAAGACAGTAGAATGCACATGCAGAAGAGAAGAAGCCAGAGGGTGACAAGGCGTGTAAACTTTGCGAACATATAGAGTCTGAGGACGACTGGAGGAATGAAGCTGAATTCAAAACAGGCAGTGGTGTCTTTCCAGAATGTTCCCTCCATTCTAGCGGCGATTCGTTTCTCTACCCTGTTCTCAATGTGTCTATTCTGCATTTCTTTACAGCTATGGGTTAGAGAGCTATAGAGAGCTTCGCTCGGCCATCTTTGACTGTTTCCATTACCACTGCTTCAAGTGTCTTGAGATGTTAACTAAAAAGTGGATCGTAAGGTCGAACATTTCCACAGGAAAACATTTGGCAAAGAATAACCTAGCACTAAATGAGAAGATTAGATAAAACGGCAAAGTTCATTCAGAAGAACTATGCAAAGATCTGAACATAAATGTTTACGTTTTTGTCTGTAAAGTATGTGTATGTGGGTTTGTGTGTAACGTCGTTGTGTGTGTGCATGTATGTGTGTGTGTGTGTGTGTGTGTGTGTGTGTTCTACTGTAGATGTGGTCAATAGTTATCCAGCGCGCCGTCACAGAACAGGTTCTGTACGTCCAGCATGGCCGCTAGGTCGTGCACGTGTTTCTGAAGTGCGGTGTTCTCCACTGTGTCTTGTTTTGGAAGCTGGGGGTAAGAATCCGGAAAGCTCCGAGACTCCTTCAAGAGCACAAAAAAGAAAAAAACTTGTCACCAGAAGTTATTTCCTTAAACACCAAGCGTGAGAGAACATCTCTAAATGTAACAAAATGTGTAAACGTAATCCAATTAAAACAGTTGCAGCACACAGTACTTGTACAAGCTCAAATTCAAACAAGCAACGATAGATAACTTTGTATTCATATGAATGGATATTGCAATAAGATTCCCGTTGACATTTTTCATGTGCCTCAAAAGACACAAAAGGGCTTAGGGGCTCAGGAGTCTATAGATTTGTACTCAGGTGCTCTTCTGCTACGGATGAGGTGATAATCCAAAAGTAAAATTAGTTTGCAGAGGCACTCTGAGATTTTAGAAAATATAAAAAAGCCTTTAGTAGTACATGGCAAGCACTGGGTTTTTAAAAGCACATGGGCCCACACGTTGCGGCCATATTGGCCTTCATCAGGGCATGGTACAGTCTAAGGCTGGAGCAGACGCGCTCTTACCCGGAAGAGCTTGTGCAGTCGGAGGGTCGCCGAGCAGAACACAAACCGGATCATCAGCAACCTCAGGAACTCATCCCCATAGAACTGCAAGAAGGCTTGGTCTGCATGCACACACACACACACACACACACACACACACACACACACACACACACACACACACACACACACACACACACACACACACACACACACACACACACACACACACACACACACACACACACACACACACACACACACACACACGTAGGACATACTTGAGCACAAGCAAAATGGAATGGCTTCCTTCACATGAACAGCATCATTGTGAGCTGTGCTATACATCTAACCTGACTCTCGCCAGATCCTTGTAGTTCGCTGACCTCCACACAAGGATCTGGGACTTCTCGAGATGTATTTAAGAAGGCGGGCCCTTGATGTGATTGGATAAACCACTTATCTTGAATGACGTGCTAGGCTACTTCAAGCTCTAGCCAAACCCGGTCGGAAGAAGAGCGAAAACATCCTTGCCACCAATAAATGCCTTCAAAAACGTTCTCTGTTCATCTTTTAAAGAATGAATATTCGATAGATTCGACAAAACAGTTGAAATAGCAGAATCAATGTCAGCACACGACTCCTCACTGCGCGCCGCCATTGTTGTTTGAATCAGACAGTCGGTTCTGCGCTAAGTCACATCTATGAAATCCCATCCGGCGATCCTGATTGGTTCATTATAGTGCATGAAAATGCACTATACTGTTCTTCCTAGGCTTCTTCTTATTATAGTGCATGAAAATGCACTATCTTGTTCTTCCTAGGTTTCTTATTATTAGAGTGCATGAAAATGCACTCTACTGTTATCCTGTTTCTTCTTATTATTTTTATTTATCTTCTAACGTTTTTGTGCGTCCAATTCAGCTTCAACCGTTTAACGTAGAAACTTCATTCAAACTGCGCTGCGTAGGTCTTACTTAGGTGACTTCAGCTATGTATTTTTCAACTTTGTAACTTTTATACTTTTTGAACTATTAAATAAAAACTATTAAAATTTCCCCCATAGACTTAACATTGTGATTATGACATCATAATAGGGCAATTAGAATCTTATGCCAGATGGCCAGTCCAGGTGCAGCAGCTCTCTCTCTCTCTCTCTCAGGCTTAAGCATACAATCTCATTAAGACTACAGATCCTGTTTCATACTTCCTCTGTCCACAACTGTTTCAAAATAAAAGTCCTCACTGCAATAACACACTATTAAATCATTTAACCATTGAAACTACTCAACTATTTAACTGTTCAACCATTCCAACTGTCAGTTATCATCAACTATGCCTCCAGTCAACTACATGAAACCTCCATGTACCTAGCAACCAACATAGCAACCATTAAAATTAAGCGTTTATGACCGTTTCCATAGCAACCAACATGATTTTACTACAGTAACTTCTTTATTCCTGATAGTGGCCACCATAGATACCCTATCAACAAATGTTTCAAAATATAAGTCCTCACTAGCAAGTCAGCTAGTTAATATGGTTAGCATTGTTAGCATAGTTAGCATTTTTAGCATAACTGCTAGAAATGATTAGCTAAGTTAGCTAATCAACCTGGTTAGCATTGTTAGCATAGTTAGCATTGTTAGCATAGTTAGCATAACTGTTAGAAATGATTAGCTAAGTTAGCTAATCAACCTGGTTAGCATTGTTAGCATAGTTAACATTGTTAGCATTTTTAGCATAACTGCTAGAAATCATTAGTTCAGTTAGAACTTTACTGTCTACCTTCACACTCAGCTTTCTTTAAACTATGCAACCACCATCTTTACCCTAGCTACACCTTAGTAACTATATCTACATTATCTACTGTATCTATACATTTTTGCATTTTCATGCACTCGTAATTTCCCTGGAATTACATTCTCTAGTTATTCCACTTCTTCTTCTAACGCTCGCAATTCAGCTTGAACCGTTTAACGTAGAAACTTGATTCAAACTTTGCTACGTAGGTCTTACTAAGGAGACCTGTGCAATATATTTTTCAACTTTGTAACTTTTATACTTTTTAAACTGTAAATTAAAAACTATTATAACTATTATAACTGGGTTATACGTTGCTAGGTTACGGGGACGCTGGCGAGACACGCCGCTCCGTATGGCATCATATTTTTGTTTGTTTTGATGTAATTTTATGTTTTATTCTGTTCATTTTTTGTACTTATTTGTTTAGATAAATGTTCTTACTCTTTAATTAACGGTATTTTCGATAGTTTTGCGCTTTCCTTAGTCCTTATTTTGCTGTTTCAAGTTGGCTGTTGACACCAGTGAAAGTCCTATGACTCGAAGACCGCTGACGATTTTTGCCCTGGGCCTCTCACATCCTCCATCCGTGCGCTGCACCTCACCGTCTGATCAGGACAGCTGAGCTGAGGACCATATGGCTACCAACCGCGGGCGATCGATACCAACTGCGGGCGTTGCTGCCGCGACTGCCGATCGAGCTGCTGCCTGTCTGGATCGAGCAGCGCTAACGTTGGAGGCCAGGGACAAAATGCTGCTGACCTGCAGGGTCGCTCTCGACTTCAGGCTGCTCGGTGCTTCGGCTGCTTGTGCCTCAGCTTCTGGTGTTGTCCAGACGGCCTGCCTGCGCTCTGCCTAGCGAATTCCGCCGGGTTGGTCTGATCAGCTACGGGACTGTGCAACATCTATTGCCCTGGGACTTTTCTCGGCCGTCTACTGATGCAGTCGATTTGGACTAAGTTGGCGTGGACTTTTCTCATTTTGTTTGCTTTTATTATTTATTTATTTGATTTGTGTTTGTTTGTCTGTCTTATATCTTAATCCATGTTATTTTATTATGTTAATTGTTGTTTGGTGTCTGTCTTTGTATGTCTTTGTATGTATGTCTTGGTGTCCGTCGGGTACGCAGGCGATTACGCCGCTCCGTCCGGCATCTTTTCTTGTGTCTTGTTATTTTGTAAATTTGTTTGTTCTTTGTTGCCACGGGTACGCTGGCGATTACGCCACTCCGTTCGGCACTGTCTGTGTATGGGTTCTGTGCACGTGAAATGCGCTATGTTTGTAGTGGTTGTCTAATGTCTGTCTTGATGTCTGTACAGGAACGCTGTGCGAATACGCCGCTCTGTCTGGCACCTGGCTATTTTGTGTCAGTTTAATTATTTGATTTTTGTATCTTTTTCTTTTTCTTGTTTTATTATTTTGATTATTGTTGTTATATGTTTTGTGACTCAGGGCATTGCTGTAAAAGAGCTTGATGCTCAGTCAATTTTCCCTGAATAAAAAACGGTTGATGATGAATCAACATTTTAACATGAATAGAAATCATTAGTTAAGTTAGAACTGGAATGTTTCATCTTTAAACTGTCTACCTTCACACTATCAACTCTCTGTAAACTATGCAACCACCATGTTTACCCTAGCTACACCTCAGTAACCATATCTACATTATCTATCTATTTTTGCATTTTCATGCACTGGTAATTCCTTGGAATTGCATTTCTAGTTCTTATTATTCTTCTTCTAACGTGTTTAATGCAGCTTCAACCGTTTAACGTAGAAACTTCATTCAAACGTTGTTGCGTAGGTCTTATTTAGGACATGTGTGCTTTGTATGTTTCAACTTTGTAACTTTTATACTTTTTAAACTATAAATTAAAAACTATTAAAATTTCCCCATAGACTTTACATTGGCCTCTATGACATCACAATCGGGTCGTTAAGCAATTAGAATCTTATGCCAGGTGGCCAGCCCCACCTGCAGCAGCTCTCTGGCTTTAAGCATACAGTCTCTCAGAAGACTACATATCCTGTTTACTGTTTCCTCTGTCCACAACTGTTTCAAAATAAAAGTCCTCACTGCAATAATACACTATTAAATCATTTAACCGTTGAAATTACTCAACTATTGAACTGTTCAACCATTCCAACTGTCAGTTATCATCAACTATGCCTCCAGTCAACTACATGAAACCTCCATGTACCTGGCAACCAACATAGCAACCATTAAAATTAAGCGTTTATGACCGTTTCCATAGCAACCAACATGATTATACTGCAGTAACTTCTTGTTTCCTGATAGTGGCCACCATGGATACCCTAACAACAAATGTTTCAAAATAAAAGTCCTCGCTAGCAAGTTAGCTAGTTAGCATGGTTAGCATAGTTAGCATTTTTAGCATAACTGCAAAAAATCATCAACTAAGTTAGCTAATCAACCTGGTTAGCATTGTTAGCATATTTAGCATAGTTAGCATCTTTAACATTACTGCTAGAAATCATAAGTTAAGTTAGCTAATCAACCTGGTTAGCATTGTTAATAAAGTTAGCATTGCTAGCATAATTAGCATTTTTAACATAACTGCTAGAAATCATTAGCTAAGTTAGCTAATCAACATTTTAACATGAATAGAAATCATTAGTTAAGTTAGAACTGGAATGTTTCATCTTTAAACAGTCTACCTTCACACTATCAACTCTCTGTAAACTATGCAACCACCATGTTTACCCTAGCTACACCTTAGTAACCATATCTACATTATCTATCTATTTTTGCATTTTCATGCACTGGTAATTCCTTGGAATTGCATTTCTAGTTATTCTTCTAACGCACGCAAATCAGCTAGAACCGTTTAACGTAGAAACTTCATTCAAACTGCGTTACGTAGGTCTTACTTAGGACATGTGTGCTATGACTTTTCAACTTTGTAACTTTTATACTTTTTAAACTATTAGTTAAAAACTATTACAATTTCCCCCATAGACTTAACATTGCTCATTATGACATCACGGCAGCAATTAGAATCTTACGCCAGGTGGCCGGCCACCTGGGCACCAACTGTCAGTTTCTCTGGCTTTAAGCATACAGTCTCTCAGAAGACTACATATCCTGTTCACTGTTTCCTCTGTCCACAACTGTTTCAAAATAAAAGTCCTCAGTGCAATAATACACCATTAAATCATTTAACCATTGAAACTACTCAACTATTGAACTGTTCAACCATTCCAACTGTCAGTTATCATCCACTATGCCTCCAGTCAACTACATGAAACCTCCATGTACCTAGCAACCAACATAGCAACCATTAAAATTAAGTGTTTATGACCGTTTCCATAGCAACCAACATGATTATACTGCAGTAACTTCTTTATTCCTGATAGTGGCCACCATGGATACCCTAGCAACAAATGTTTCAAAATAAAAGTCCTCACTAGCAAGTTAGCTAGTTAGCATGGTTAGCATAGTTAGCATTGTTAGCATAGTTAGCATTTTTAACAAAACTGCAAAAAATCATCAACTAAGTTAGCTAATCAACCTGGTTAGCATTGTTAGCAAATTTAGCATTGTTAGCATAGTTAGCATTTCTAGCATTACTGCTAGAAATCATCGGTTAAGTTAGCTAATCAACCTGGTTAGCATTGTTAGTAAAGTAGCATTGCTAGCATAATTAGCATTTTAGCGTAACTGTTAGAAATCATTAGCTAAGTTAGCTAATCAACATTTTAACATGAATAGAAATCATAAGTTAAGTTAGAACTGGAATGTTTCATCTTTAAACTGTCTACCTTCACACTATCAACTCTCTGTAAACTATGCAACCACCATGTTTACGCTAGCTACACCTTAGTAACCATATCTACATTATCTATCTATTTTTGCATTTTCATGCACTGGTAATTCCTTGGAATTGCATTTCTAGTTATTTTTTGCTCCCTTGAAGGAGTTTGCATTGCCCTCAATCCCAGACCCTTGTGTGGAGCTCAGCGAAACGCCTCTGGTGGAGCATGGCGGAACTACAAGGATCTGGCGAGAGTCAGGCTACTATACACCTGCTATGGAGCACAATGTTCATGTTAGCCTGCAACAAGTAACATAATAAAAGTAAGTGTGCTACAGTGTACAGAACGGCTGCAAATGTGCTACGGGTGTATATAAAACACAGACTATGTAAGCATGTGTGTGTGTATGTGTGGGTGTGCAAGTGCGCCCCAGACTGAGTGTGATGCGTGAGTAGCGGTGCGTACCTATGACCCGTGAGCGCGTGATGAGCTGGCCGATGTCGCGGTACACCTTGCGGAGGAACTCCTGGGCCTTCTCCCACAATCCCTGGCGCACGCTGCTGAGGCCGCACACCGACAGGAAGCCCATCAGGGGGTTGTACAGGAAGAGGGTGAAGAGGCTGCCCCGCTGGGACTGGTCTAACGGACACAACCGCACCACCACACAACCACCACACAACGTTAGAGACGCGGGCGAGGACGATGATGGGAGGTGTGGATTATAAAGCTTATCATCAGGGCAGAGTGGCAAGGGTGGATGTGTGTGTGCGTGTGTGTGTGTGTGTGGCAGACAGCATTGCAGATCTGTGTGAGGTAACCACAGAGTGCAGAGACAGCAGCGTCGTCCAGATATGTGGATATGTGCCATGATACATATTTAATCCGTTTCTAAACATGCTTAAAAATGCATGAGCTCACGTGTAACACGTCACATTGTCCTTTTAAACTTGAGCCTCTGGTTCCAGGCTCCTGTCTCTGTAGACATGGTTACGAATATCCCTGCAGGGAGTGTATCACCAAGTAGATATCTATGAAACACACACCTTGCATGCTCTTGGGGTAGACTGTAGGGGAGAGCAGGCAGACGATCGGCTGTCCAAAGAGATTTGTGAAATTCTGAGAAAAACATGAGAAAAACAGCATAAGACGCCACATAACACTGTGTGAATATTCCATTGTCACTATGAGATGGTACTGTAGACATCTTCTACTACGTTGTGTGAATATTCCATTGTCACTATGGGATGGTAGATATCTTCTACGCTGTGATTGGTCTCTCTTGATCCCTATGAGGCCCTATTTACATCATGCGCCTTTCTTTTTTTAGTATTTTTGCCTTTATTATTATAGGACAGTGAAGAGGTAGACAGGAAACAAGTGGGAGAGAGAGATGGGATGGGATCAGGTAACATAATAAAAGTCAGGACATGACCGCAGGCCGGATTTGAACCTGGGTCCCCGTGGGCACTCGGACCCGTATATGGTACGAGCGCTGTAGCCTGCTGCGCCACAGCGCCCCCGCCCCCATCATTTTTAATGAGGTGCTCCTCAGCTGACTCAAGCTTCACTCTCAGCTCTGTCCATCTGTGCTGTTGTGTTTTCTGCTACAGATGACTTCTCTTTTAGCTCATCTGATCTTAGTCTGAGAACGCAATCAAAACCTTTGAGTCTTAAAAGATTTATTTGGGGTCAATGGTGGTGTGCTTTCTATTCCAAAGAGTAACTCAAAAACATGTACACTTTATGTCTACCTTTGATGACAACTGTCATTATAAAAAAAAGTAATTCTAATACAACGTGATGGATACAGAATGGCAGTCTTTAGCAAAGCCCACCACTTCATTCAGTGGGTGCAGAGTAAAAACTAGCATCAATAAATAAAGGACACGTTCAAAAATGCATCTATTAATGATGATTCACTCTCTGCTCATGAACTTAAAATCTTTCTGGGTACCCATTACATCATAACCATCTTTCTGTTTATGAATAAATAATCTTTTTTTCCCCCCTTTTTTCAAGGCGGCTTAGAAAATGTAATGTGCCATTTTTGGCGGCATGAGCTCACCTTATAGGCTGTGCTGTTGGACGAGTCCACTACAACAAACAGGGGCTTCCTCGTGAAGGGGTACAGGTCACCAGGATGGAGGCTAAAGAAAGCACAACACACAGCAAAACACACCACGACAACACACACACACACACACACACACACACACACACACACAACATTTTCAGCACTCACTACAGACTTCTCAGCTCACAATAAAGCAGACCAGAGGTGCGTTCAAATTGGGCAAACAGTGGCAAACGGCATGTGGTGAATGTTTTCTTTGAACAGTTCAATTTGACCGATTTGGTGCTAACATTCCATTCTAACAGTAATTGCATTGTTGCCTTCATCAGACTCCCGTCCAGTTCCACTGTATGTTAGCGGAGCACTACCTCCTCAGACTGTTTGCGATTGTTGGCAAACATTCGCCGAAAACTTAAGGTTTACGGAAAACAGTTTGCAAACGTACGCAAACGTTGGCCTATTGTTTGCTCATTTTCACACACCTCTGATTGATGCGTGACTATGAGCAAACAGTCAGGTATTCCATGAGGAGAGACTCAGGCGTGGGTTGGATGTGATGTGGGAGGCAGCCGAGGGGCAGGCTTACCAGTGCATCTCTTTCTGGGCCTGGTTCCTCTTCTGGATGGTCTCTCCATTCACCACATCACGGTTGGTGTTGGTCAGCACGCCACCGACATCATAAGGGCCTGTGGGATTTGTAGTTTTATACATGAAATCACAACTACAAAGCGTAAGGGCCACAAAAGGGGCTCCCGACAAAGCTGAAGAACTCTCATCCAGTTCCTGACCTGAAGACCTAATCTGCCCTTAGAGCATGTTGAAGCTCAGTTCTAATGTTCTAAAGTTCACTTGACTTAAATCGACCAAACAACACGAGAACACTGGGATATGTAGTTCTCCCTCTTCTCTTAAACAGTGAGCTCTGAACATCAAGGCAGAAAAAGGAAAATCAATGGGCTTTTATGCACTGGCATGAATCGATAAGGCCCTGGATGGGACTGCTGTTTATCTAATGTAAGCAAAGGTAAGCTATTGATCTTAAGTGGGGATGCAGGGGGCGGGCCAGGGTGGGGGGGCACTGCATCTGAGAGGGGAGACTGCCATGGCACACTTTAGGAGTCGTGCCAAGTGGCCTGATCTAAGAGAATTAAGGTGTGTGTGTGTGTGTGTGTATGTGTGTGTGTGTGTGTGTGTGTGTGTGTGTGTTGGTGTGTGACATTTAAATGATCTCATG
Source organism: Sardina pilchardus (assembly GCF_963854185.1). NCBI lineage: Eukaryota > Metazoa > Chordata > Actinopteri > Clupeiformes > Clupeidae > Sardina > Sardina pilchardus. Next base: position 28,184,355 of record NC_085007.1, read on the forward strand.
GACTCCAAACAACATACTGTAACTTCCCAACTATTAGCCGCAG